>NC_084740.1:1740761-1808261 GCF_033978785.1 Entelurus aequoreus
AGCAGGTTGAGGCTGACCACGTATAAACCAGCAGGTTGAGGCTGACCACGTATAAACCAGCAGGTTGAGGCTGACCACGTATAAACCAGCAGGTTGAGGCTGACCACGTATAAACCAGCAGGTAAAGGCTGACCACGTATAAACCAGCAGGTCGAGGCTGACCACGTATAAACCAGCAGGTCGAGGCTGACCACGTATAAACCACTTGTGGAACCTTCATCCATCCATTTTCTACTGCTTGTCCCTTTTGGGGTAGCGGGGGTTGTTGAGCCTATTTCAGCTGCATTTGGGCGGTAAGCGGGGTTAGGGTTGCTAAATTCCGGGAATATTCAAAGTTGGAAACTTTCCATGGGAATTAACGGGAATGAATGGGAATAAACATTGAATGCAACATGCTAGATCTTGCAGCATGATTATTAGCTAAAACAACCTGATTTCATGCAAATTCAACAAAAAAAGTTGTCATATTTTTGGGGATGCTTGAAAAAAAGTTTTGTTGTTTTATGTTATGAAAAGAATATGAGCAGACTTCCAAACCACAATTGCTTTGAAATGATGTGTTTTGGTGGTAGAATATTGCACTTTATGTGTCAAATATAACCTCGTTAGCCAAGGTATGTAGGAGCCTACTTTACTGGGAAAACATCCAGGTTAGGTGTAAGTTTTTGTTCAGCTTTCCTTCATCATCATTTCTTTGTATTATTTTCATGAAAATGCATCCATACAAGCCACGTACAGTTAGGCTTGCAAAATTCCGGGAATATTCAAAGTTGGAAACTTTCCATGGGAATTAACGGGAATGAATGGGAATAAACATTGAATGCAACATGCTAGATCTTGCAGCATGAGTATTAGCTAAAACAACCTGATTTCATGCAAATTCAACAAATAAGTTGTCATATTTTTGGGGATACTTGAAAAAAAGTTTTGTTGATTTATGTTATGAAAAGAATATGAGCAGACTTCCAAACCACAATTGCTTTGAAATGATGTGTTTTGGTGGTAGAATATTGCACTCTATGTGTCAAATATAACCTCGTCAGCGCAGGGTTTGTAGGAGCCTACTTTACTGGGAAAACATCCAGGTTAGGTGTAAGTTTTTGTTCAGCTTTCCTTCATCATCAACATCATTTATTTGTATTCCTTTCATGAAAATGCATCCATTCAAGCCACGTACAGTTAGGGTTGCAAAATTCCGGGAATATTCAAAGTTGGAAACTTTCCATGGGAATTAACGGGAATGAATGGGAATAAACATTGAATGCAACATGCTAGATCTTGCAGCATGATTATTAGCTAAAACAACCTGATTTCATGCAAATTCAACAAATAAGTTGTCATATTTTTGGGGATACTTGAAAAAAAGTTTTGTTGTTTTATGTTATGAAAAGAATATGAGCAGACTTCCAAACCACAATTGCTTTGAAATGATGTGTTTTGGTGGTAGAATATTGCACTCTATGTGTCAAATATAACCTCGTTAGCCAAAGTATGTACGAGCCTACTTTACTGGGAAAACATCCAGGTTAGGTGTAAGTTTTTGTCCAGCTTTCCTTCATCATCATTTCTTTGTATTATTTTCATGAAAATGCATCCATACAAGCCACGTACAGTTAGGCTTGCAAAATTCCAGGAATATTCAAAGTTGGAAACTTTCCATTGGAATTAACGGGAATGAATGGGAATAAACATTGAATGCAACATGCTAGATCTTGCAGCATGATTATTAGCTAAAACAACCTGATTTCATGCAAATTCGACAAAAAAGTGGTCATATTTTTGGGGATACTTGAAAAAAAGTTTTGTTGTTTTATGCTATGAAAAGAATATGAGCAGACTTCCAAACCACAATTGCTTTGAAATGATGTGTTTTGGTGGTAGATTATTGCACTCTATGTGTCAAATATAACCTCGTCAGTGCAGGGTTTGTAGGAGCCTACTTTACTGGGAAAACATCCAGGTTAGGTGTAAGTTTTTGTTCAGCTTTCCTTCATTATCATCATCATTTCTTGCTATTCCTTTCATGAAAATGCATCCATACAAGCCACGTACAGTTAGGCTTGCAAAATTCCGGAAATATTCAAAGTTGGAAACTTTCCATGGGAATTAACGGGAATGAATGGGAATAAACATTGAATGCAACATGCTAGATCTTGCAGCATGATTATTCGCTAAAACAACCTGATTTTAATGCAAATTCAGTATAATTTCAACCCTGCACTGTGCATTCCTCCATCCCATGTGCAGTGCATTCTTCCATCACATGCCCAGATAATTGCCAGCATGCTACACACTACAGCAGGGCTATTGAGGCCACACTAGTATTTGAGCCCAAGGACTTCATCCAGTCAGGTAAGTGTTGATGGGGTAAATATATTTGATCTATGGTATTTAAGTGTAATAGAGGTGTAATTGCTTGTTACTGTATGACTGTAGACTACTCCAGCAGACTTACACTCAAGCTAGCTAGCTGTTCTTGTACTTGTTCAATGATTTTGGGGCCAATATCTCTAGCTAGCTAGGTTTATGTACCACCACAGTCTCATAATGAACCCAAAATATTTCTCCCTTAGCCGTGATGCTAATTTTCTCTATGTTAAATCCCATGCATTCATGTTAACAACGTTAGCGATCCGAATGTACCTTTTTTGTGATGTGTAAAGTTCAACTAAATCAAAGGGTGTAGTTTCCTCTGCCTTCTGTTCTGCTAGCCATTCTGTTGTCATACAAGAATGTAGCTTATAGTTTGATTTAGCATGCTGATTGACTGTTCATTTATTCATCTAGCCTATTTCTATTCATTTGTCCATCAGTCAAATATTTTTTAAGACTACTCCAATTGTTTATCTGACTATTTGTATCTGTGTGTGGCATTGCATTAGTCTTTTACAAGCTTCTCATCTTATTCTACACAATAAGATGGACGGTGTCCAACTTTGAATAATAGAAAAATGGTAAAAATGTCTAAACTTCCCGAGCTTAACGGTAACATGGTAAATTTCCGGAAAGTTTCCGGAAATTTACCGGGAAACTTTCCACCCCTTTGCAACCCTAGTATGAACACATGCTTGCTAGTGACAGTCACCACGGTAGTACCAGGCTGGCCCTATAAGAGGCGCTCTCACCCGTCTTACACCCAAAAAGTGACGTTTTGAAAAATGTGTGTCGGGCAACCACTTACTGGAATGGAGTGGCTTTTAAGAGTAGACTGAGAGGAGAAGTGTTGCGGAAAGAGATTATTCAAGATCAGACCTGGGCAAATTAAGGCCCGGGGGCCACATGCGGCCCGTCGAGCTTTTCAATGTGGCCCGCCGGACATTCCCAAATATATTTTTTTAGATCTTTAAGATGGAAAGTGTAGCTGCCATTTTGATGTGAACTCATGTTTTCAAATTAGCGTAAGTCTTCAACTATACTAAGTCTTTCAATGCTTGGAATCTGCGCTTATGGATGATATACTAGTTACTATGGTCATATAATTAGTTACTATGGTCATCTAATTAGTTACTATGGTCATCTAATTAGTTACTATGGTCATCTAATGAGTTACTATGGTCATCTAATGAGTTACTATGGTAATGTACGTCACAGCAGCTCAGACGAGGCACCAAGCAGTGTGGGCGGGAAGCGTTTCCACAGACGCGGAAGGAGATTTTCACAACAAAGTTCTAAAGCTTAGTGATCTATCAGATGTATCAGATTTGGGTGGGTTTATTTTGCACCCTTCGCGTTCATATTTCACCGTTTGTTGCATTTTTGTTGTGTCTCACTTGATTGTAAAATATGTCGATGGAAAGGGGGTGTGACGTTCATATTTTTTCAATATTCAGTGTTTTATCGTTCATAGAAAAATGTAAAATTCCATGACGTTTCTTAAGGCGGTCGGTCATAACGTTTTTAGCATTCAATCAGACATTATTGTGAGGTTTTGTATTGGTGTCCCTAAAAATAGATATTCCGGCCCTCAGACACATTTTTTTCTCTAAATGTGGCCCCCCGAGTCAAAATAATTGCCCAGGCCTGTTCTAGATTGTACCTAATGTCATGACTGCTTTTATTGATTATTGATTATTATATTGATTACGGGACAAGCAGTAGAAAATGGATGGATGATACGTTTTCGTCACTTATTTTTAGGGATGTCCGATAATGGCTTTTTGCCGATATCCGATATTCCGATATTGTCCAACTCTTTAATTACCGATACCGATATCAACCGATACCGATATCAACCGATATATGCAGTCGTGGAATTAACACATTATTATGCCTAATTTGGACAACCAGGTATGGTGAAGATAAGGTACTTTTTAAAAAAATGAGTAAAATAAGATAAATAAAATAAAAACATTTTCTTGAATAAAAAGGAAAGTACAACAATATAAAAACAGTTACATAGAAACTAGTAATGAATGAAAATGAGTAAAATTAACTGTTAAAGGTTAGTACTATTAGTGGAGCAGCAGCACGCACAATCATGTGTGCTTACGGACTGTATCCCTTGCAGACTGTATTGATATATATTGATATATAATGTAGGAAGCAGAATATTGATAACAGAAAGAAACAACCCTTTTGTGTGAATGAGTGTGAATGGGGGAGGGAGGTTTTTTGGGTTGGTGCACTAATTGTAAGTGTATCTTGTGTTTTTTATGTTGATTTAATAAAAAAAAACAAAAAAAAAACGATACTGATAATAAAAAAAACGATACCAGTAATTTCCGATATTACATTTTAACGCATATATCGGCCGATAATATCGGCAGGCCGATATTATTGGACATCTCTACTTATTTTAAGTTTATTTGGTTGACTAATGTGTACATTGTAGGTTTTTTGTTTTATTTTTGCAAAAATATACCGTATTTCCTTGAATTGCCGCCGGGAATATAGTATTCGCCTGCCTACAATTACAGCCGGGTCAAACTCGTTTCGCAAAATAATTAGCGCATGCTTGGCACTTCCGCCGGGTCAAATATGAGTCATTAAATGACTCCCGCCTCCTGTTGGTAGAGGGCGCTAGTGATCCTTCTTGCGACTACCAGTACTGCAGAAGACCGGTGCTGCAGAAGAAGACAACAAGCAGCAAGCGTGAGCAGCGATCGTTTGCTTGTACTTATACCATGGAGAATTACATATCTGCCCTGCGATGAGGTGGCGACTTGTCCAGGGTGTACACCGCCTTCCGCCCGATTGTAGCTGAGATAGGCTCCAGCGCCCCCCGCGAACCCAAAAGGGACAAGCGGTAGAAAATGGATGGATGGATGGATTACATATCTAAAATAAAACAGTTTTCTAAACTGGACTTTCAATCGAAGCAGGAGGTAATAATTAAAGGAAAATCTCCAGGGACTTTTAAAACTGAAGAAAGATAAGGAAGACTGCCTTTGATCAGAAGCAGCTGCATATGGACATCATTTATAAGTAAAGGTAAGACCATAATAACGTTTTTTTTTATTAAATGTGCTTTTCATGATAAGGTAAGAGCCGTAGTGAGAAGAGGTTTTAAAATAATTAGCGCATGCTTGCCCATCCCGCATGCTTTTGGTAAGCGCAGGAGTGAGAAGAGGTTTTAAATTAATTAGCGCCCCGGCGGCTATTCAAGGAAATACGGTATTTGTATATTGCTCTTTTATCTTTGGTATGAACATTATTATGTAAACTCCAAATTATTGTGTTTTTGTTGTTGCTATTTTTGTATTACAACATTTGTATTATTGATCATAACGAGGTAGTTCGACTGGTAGAGTGGCCGTGCCAGCAACTCCTCCGCCCTCCTAGTCACTGCCGCTGTGTCCTTGGGCAAGACACTTTACCCACCTTCTCCCAGTGCCACCCACACTGGCTTTAAATGGAACTTACAGTAGATATTGGGTTTCACTATGTAAAGCGCTTTGAGTCACTAGAGAAAAGCGCTATATAAATATAATTCACTCCATCATGTTGTACTACATTGTAATCTTTTGTTTTGGTGATTGTGTGATGTTTTTTTTTTGCCTGGACCCCAGGAGGATTAGTCTCCACTGATGGGGATCCTGAATCAACTAAACTCAACTCAACTCAACATGAAATGGTGAAGTTGGAGGTAACGTGCTGCAAAGTAGACGGAGTCACACTGACATCTACTGGTGGACTGACCACACAGCATGCTGGCCAGGCCCACGCCAAATGATACACACACACACACACACACACACACACACACACACACACACACACACACACACACACACACACACACACACACACACACACACACACACACACACACACACACACACACACACACACTCACACACACACACACACTTCAATGCAGAGGAATCAACTGAGTGGACAAAAGTATTGGGACATGCTGATCATTCAAATATGGAGTTTAAGGGAGGTGTTGATCCTAGTTGATCACAAGGGTTGTCCTGATATCAATATTTCGGTACCGGTTTCGCAACATATTTTCTCAGAGGACAGATACTACAGGAAGTACATTTGGATGCCTCAATTTACAAGGTTCCGCGGTGGAACCCCCAAACAAAAAATTAAAATGACTTTAAAGGCCTACTGAAATGAATTTGTTTTATTTAAACGGGGATAGCAGATCCATTCTATGTGTCATACTTGATCATTTTGCGATATTTCCATATTTTTGCTGAAAGGATTTAGTAGAGAAGGTCGTCGATAAAGTTCGCAACTTTTGGTCTCTGATAAAAAAAAAAAACCTTTATAATTGTAATTATAATAATAATAATACCGGAAGTAGCGTGACGTTGTCAGTTGTTCACTCCCTCATATTTTCCTATTGTTTTCAACGCAGCTAGAGCGTTTCGGAGCGAGAAAGCGACGATTACCCCATTAATTTGAGCGAGGATGAAAGATTTGTGGATGAGGAACGTGAGAGTGAAGGACTAGAGTGCAGTGCAGGACGTATCTTTTTTCGCTCTGACCGTAATTTAGGTAGAAGCTGGCTCATTGGATTCCACACTTTCTCCTTTTTCTATTGTGGATCACGGATTTGTATTTTAAACCACCTGGGATACTATATCTTCTTTGGCTATTTTTAAGACCATTCTTAAAACCCATTTTTATTCACTGGCTTTTAACCCAGCATGAGACTTTAAACTGTTTTTAACTTTTAACTTTTTTAACTGCTTTTTATCTAACAAAATTGTTCTTAGGGTAATTTTGTATTTGCTTTTTTAATGTGTATTTTACTTCTGTTTTAAATTTTATTTTTTAGTCTGTCCTTTGCCTTTATTTCTTTGTTTTTCAACTGTGGTTGTTTTTAAAGGGCTTTATAAAAAAAGTTGGTATGGTATGGTATGGTATATCCTCTTGAAAATGAGAGTCGAGAAGGCGAAATGGACATTCACAGTGACTTTTATCTCCACGACAATACATCGACGAAGCTCTTTAGCATGAGCTAACGTGATAGCATCTGTCTCAAATGCAGATGGAAACAAAATAAATAAACCCATGACTGGAAGGATAGACAGAAGATCAACAATACTATTAAATCATGGACATGTAAATACACGGTTAATAGATCTCAGCCTGGCAAAGCTTAACAATGCTGTTGCTAACGACGCTAAGGCTAACTTAGCAACTTAGCAACCGGACCTCACAGAGCTATGATAAAAACATTAGCGCTCCACCTACGCCAGCCCTCATCTGCTCATCAACACCCGTGCTCACCTGCGTTCCAGCGATCGACGACGCGACGAAGGACTTCACCCGATCATCCGTGCGGTGGGCGGCTAGCGTCGGCTAGGCGTCTGCTATCCAAGTAAGTAGTCCTTGTTGTGTTGCTGCAGCCATCCGCTAATACACCGATCCCACCTACAGCTTTCTTCTTTGCAGTCTCCATTGTTCATTAAACAAATTGCAACAGATTCACCAACACAGATGTCCAGAATACTGTAGAATTATGAAATGAAAACAGAGCTTTTTTGTATTGTATTCAATGGGGAAGGCATACCTCTGTTCCCCGGGCTACGTCACGCGCATACATCATCCTCCGAAGGCTTTTTCAACCGGAAGTTTAGCGGGAAATTTAAAATTGCACTTTAGTAAACTAACCCGGCCGTATTGGCATGTGTTGCAATGTTAAGATTTCATCATTGATATATAAACTATCAGACTGCGTGGTCGCTAGTAGTGGCTTTCAGTAGGCCTTTAAATCAATTTAAATCAATTTAAATCGGTGCTTGGCCCCCAAAGCACAACAATTGTAACATTAAAATGCCTTTTAAGGAGAAAAACTAACTTTTAGATCAGACATATTGTATGCAAATCAATACAAGTATGTCATGTAATGATAATCTACAGTACGTATCTTGTTTCTCTGTCAAACACACCATCAGCAGCTGCTTCATATGTCCATATACATTTAGTTTAGTTTGAATATTATTTTGGCTTCCTCAGCTGTCATACTTCTACAGTATGGTGCAGACTAGGGTCGTCCCCATACCAATATTTTACCACAATGCATTTTGATACTTTTTTAAATAAAGGGAACCACAAAAAAAATTGCATTTTTGGCTTTATTTGAACAAAACATCTTAGTGTACATGAAACATATGTTTATTATTGTAATTTAGTCCTTAAATAAAATAGTCAACATACTAGACAACTTGTCTTTTAGTAGTAAGTAAACAAACAAAGACTCCTAATTAGTCTGCAGTAACATATTGTGTCATTTATACACCTATTATTTTGTACACATTATTAAGGACAAACTGTAAAAACTGATTTTTAATCTACTTGTTCATTTACTGTTAATATCTGTTGTAACATGTTCTATCTACACTTCTGTTCAAATGTAATAATCACTTATTCTTCTCTTCTTTGATACTTGACATTAGTTTTGGATGATACCGCACATTTAGGTATGGATCCGATACCAAGTAGTTACAGGATCATACATTGGTCATATTCAAAGTCCAGGGACGTATTTACCGACTTTATAAACATAATATACGTTTTTAAAAAAGGAAAAAAAGATTTTGTGATGCTAAAAAATATTTTTTTTAAAAATACGTTATTGTACTCGGTATCATTACAGTGGATGTCAGGTGTAGATCCACCCATGGCGTTTGTTTACATTGTGACGGCGGTGAGCTATTGTATCCTCCTACGGTGTGTAGTGAAGCATGTTTAGCTATTCCTCGTCCTCCAGTGATAATATTAATTGTAAGAAACTTACTTTATTTGTCGCCATGGAGGCGAAGATTAGTGATTTAGAAGTAGCTAAAACACTGTGGATGGACGTTAGCCGCTAGCTAGCTAGCCATGTGTTAAAGCAGCTCTTCCTGAGGGTGTTTCAGTGTTATAACTCCACCTTTATCTTTACTTTTTACACCAAAATGCGTCCATTCTCCCTTTTCTGTCTACACACTGTGTCTGCACGCTGTGTCTGCTTGTAAGTACTCTGTGTGTGTGCGCTGCCCGAACTTGCTCCTCTGCTCGTAACACCAGCAATGTCATGACATGCCATGACATAATAATAATAATAATAGATTTTATTTGTAAAAAGCACTTTACCAAACAACCTCAAAATTCCACACTGTAAAAAATAAATAAATAAATAAAATAAAATAAAATAAAATAAAATAAAATAAAATAAAATAAAATAAAAAATAGTAATAATAATAATAATAATAATAATAATAATAATAATAATAATAATAATAATAATAATAATAATAAAATAAAATAAAATAAAATAAAATAAAATACAATAAATAGTAATAATAATAATAATAATAAAAGATAATAAAAATAAATAAAATATAAAACTAGAAACAGCCCAATAGCTAGAACCAGCATGCATATCAATGGAAATGTATAAAAAGGCTTTTTTAAAAAGATGGGTTTTTAAGCCTTTTTTAAAAGCATGTCAATGTTAAAAAAGGAGGTTGGGGAGGGCGTTACCTTTTAGATTCGGTATAGTACCGAATATGATTCATTAGAATAGCTGTACTATACTAGTACCGCTATTCCGTACGACCCTAGTATATATAGATAGATATTTTTCAATCTGTGTTTGGAAAAATGCTGTGCGGCCCCAGTGGGGAGATCACGCTCTGCATCACAGCTACGTAAATATATTGACATTTCCTCAATGGACCGCAGTTTGCCTGTGCTGGCATCACTCGTGCAGCCCCAAACCATGGAGCAACACCACCATGCTTCTTTGTAGACTAAGATTATCTTGCTTCTCACGTGTGTTGACAGCTATTCAGGCAAGAAAAGCTGTGTGTTGACTCGTGTTCAATGGATAGGAAAAAAAATAGTGGTATTTCAAGTTAATTATGAATTTGAGTCACGCCTATCATTCACAATCCTCAGGTGTGATAATCACAAATACATATTGTGGAGGGAGATGTGGCCAGCGCTGCCTGCAGGAGCAAAGGTCTCCGCCTCTGTCCATGGTGCTGAGGACAGAGCACCATCAGACGGGGGCGTGGCAGCGCTGACGGCGAGACACAGCTGGCAGGTGATTCGATTTCACAGGTGGTACGTGTTAATCTAATCATCCGTTGGCTTTAACAGTAAGCGGCCGGGAGCAGGAGGGGAGAGAGGATACGGACATGACTGAAATGTCACGTTCTGCGGGAGAAAGATTTGGAGAAATCTATGCACATTAAAAACTTTGTTCAACTTTGCACGCCTGGCTCCTGTGAAGTGTCTGGCAGTGGGACCGCTAGGAAGCGACTTCCACACATATTTATTTTAAAATGCATTCTAACTCGTAAATAAACGTAAATTAAAGTCAGATAACAATGGTTGTATGAACATACTGTAAGTGTGCACATAGTGTAGTAACATTCATAATAACATGTAATGTTTACGCATTTTGATCATTTTAGGCATACAGCTGCACTATTATTTCGCAGACGTATCAAAACGTTCGTTAATTCCTTCAACGACAACTACTAACTACTAATCTTGACAATGATCATAAAGTAATCACTTATTGTACAATGTCTGCTCTCACTAGAAGGCTGTCTGATGGGGTGTTCATATTTAGACTTAGACTTCCTTTTTATTGTCATTCAACTGTGAACTTTACAGTACAGATAAGAACGACATTTCGTAGCATTAGCTGGTTGTAGTGCAGGATAAAAGAGCAATAAGGTGAAAATATAAATTAAAGCTGCAAGCACCGTTGGTCGGGCCCGCATATTTGGCAGGTGCTAGTTGCTGAAGGATGTCAATATATGAAATGTAGGTCTAAGTGAGACCTACATAGAGGTTTTTGTTTCATGTCTCTAAGACGTTTCTACCGGAAGTTACAAGCAGTTTTGTCTGTGTTTTCCTCTGAGGAGCAGTTTTGTCTCTGTTTTATTCAAAAATTGCGCTAGAGCGCAATTTTGAGTTTTGGGGTTCGGTTTTTTTATTAGATCGCAATTTCCACCAGTTCTGATGAGTGAGAAAAGTTTGGTGAGTTTTGAAGTATTTTAAGGGGGTCAAATTACAGCTCAAAGAGGCAAAAATTAGTGTTTTTAGTAAACTTTTGTCTTGAAGGGGAAATTGCCAACTTCCTGTTGGTTTTTGCCCGAGGATGTAAAAATATGAAATGTGAGACCTACATAGAGGTTTTTGTTTCATGTCTCTACGACCTTCCTAGTGGGAGTTACAGGCAGTTTGTTTTTGTTTTTTCCTAGGGGGCGCTAGAGCGCAATTTTGAGTTTTGGGGTTTGGTGTGTGTCAAATATGGTGAGTTTTGAAGCATGTTAAGTGGGTCAAATTGCAGCTCGAAGAGGCGGCCGGTATAATAATAATAATAATAATAATAATAATAATAATAATAATAAAACCTTACAATTTCAATAGAGTCCTGTGTCCCTGTATAAAGGACTCCCTGTGGGAGTCCTTTATACAGGGCCATGCGGGCCCTAATAAATAGATTACTGTACAGATAAATATATTGCACTTTTGCATATGCATCCACGTTTATGGATGTATGTTATATTGTCTTTATATTCCAGACACTTAATCCATTTTTGGGGGGAATTGAGGGGATAATTATATTTATTACCATTTAGATCATAGCTGGGCAAAATAGGGCCCGCGGGCCACATGCGGCCCCTTATGATTTTCAATAGACCTTTAATATTAAAACTGTAGCCGCTGTTTTTAAATGGCCGTAAGTTTTGAACTATACAAAGTATTTCAATTGGTGAAATCTGCACTATTGGGTGTTATAGGAGTTATTGCAGTAATCTAGGCCACAGCAGCTCAGACCAGGAACAAAGCGGAGTGGGCGTTTTTACAACACATTTCTGCATAAAAGTGACAATATATCATATTGTAGGTTTTTATTACCCTTTGCATTCATATTTTGCTGTTTGTTACATTTTTGGCGTATTTTGTTTGATTGTAAAAGATACACAACTATAAAGGGAGCTGGTCTGAGAAGTAAAAGATGATCATATCTTGTTAATATTCAGTGTTTTATTGTTCATAGTTAATATTGTAAATCCCCCGTAAAAGAGGAACAAAGTTCATATGTTGTTAATATTCAGTGTTTTATTGTTTGTAGTTAACATTTTTAATCACACTTTCTCTATTTTCATGTACATTTTAGGTGTCCCATTCAGTAAAAAAACTGTAAAATTCCATTCCTTTTTTTTTGAGGTGGTCTGGAGCCATCAGACATTGTGACTTTTGGTATTAAAAGGGAGCAAACACACATACTGTACAGCAGATTTTTACATGATAATATATCATATTGTAGGTGTTTATTACACTTGGCCTTCATATTTTGCTGTATTTTACATTTTAGTTGTGTTTTAATTGATTGTAAAAGATGTCTATGGAGGAGCTGGTCTGAGAAGTAAAATATGTTGTTAATATTTAGTGTTTTATTGTTCATAGTTAATATTGTAAATCCCACGTAAAAGAGGAGCAACATTCATATGTTGTTAATATTCAGTGTTTTATTGTTCATAGTTAATATTGTAAATCCCATGTAAAAGAGGAACAACGTTCATATGTTGTTAATATTCACTGATTTATTGTTCATAGTTAATATTGTAAATCCCACGTAAAAGAGGAGCAACATTCATATGTTGTTAATATTCAGTGTTTTATTGTTCATAGTTAATATTGTAAATCCCATGTAAAAGAGGAACAACATTCATATGTTGTTAATATTCACTGTTTTATTTTTCATAGTTAATATTGTAAATCCCACGTAAAAGAGGAACAACGTTCGTATGTTGTTAATATTCAGTGTTTTATTGTTCATAGTTAATATTGTAAATCCCACGTAAAAGAGGAGCAACGTTCATATGTTGTTAATATTCAGTGTTTTATTGTTCATAGTTAATATTGTAAATCCCACGTAAAAGAGGAGCAACGTTCATATGTTGTTAATATTCAGTGTTTTATTGTTCATAGTTAATATTGTAAATCCCACGTAAAAGAGGAGCAACGTTCATATGTTGTTAATATTCAGTGTTTTATTGTTCATAGTTAATATTGTAAATCCCACGTAAAAGAGGAGCAACGTTCATATGTTGTTAATATTCAGTGTTTTATTGTTCATAGTTAATATTGTAAATCCCACGTAAAAGAGGAGCAACGTTCATATGTTGTTAATATTCAGTGTTTTATTGTTTGTAGTTAACATTTTTAATCACACTTTCTTTATTTTCGTGTACATTTTAGGTTTCCCTTTCAGTAAAAAACTGTAAAATTCCATTCCTTTTTTTTTAGGTGGTCTGGAGCACTTTTTTTAATTGTATCAGACATTGTAACTTTTGGTATTAAAAGGGAGCAAACACACATACTGTACAGCAGATTTTTACATGATAATATATCATATTGTAGATGTTTATTACACTTGGCCTTCATATTTTGCTGTATTTTACATTTTAGTTGTGTTTTAATTGATTGTAAAAGATGTCTATGGGGGAGCTGGTCTGAGAAGTAAACTATGTTCATATGTTGTTAATATTCAGTGTTTTATTGTTCATAGTTAATATTGTAAATCCCACGTAAAAGAGGAGCAACGTTCATATGTTGTTAATATTCAGTGTTTTATTGTTCATAGTTAATATTGTAAATCCCAGGTAAAAGAGGAGTAACGTTCATATGTTGTTAATATTCAGTGTTTTATTGTTTGTAGTTAACATTTTTAATCACACTTTCTTTATTTTCATTTACATTTTAGGTGTCCCATTCAGTAAAAAACTGTAAAATTCCATTCCTTTTTTTTTGAGGTGGTCTGGAGTCATCAGACATTGTGACTATATATATGTATACACATATATATATATACACACATATATATATACATATATATATATACTTATATATATATATATATACATATATATACAAATATATATATATATATATATACATACATAAATACATTCATACATATATATATATATATATATATATATATATATATATATATATATATATATATATATATATATATATATATATATATATATATATATATATATATGTATATATATATATATATATATATATATATATATATATATATATATATATATATATATATATATATATACATATATATATATATATATATGTATGTGTATATATATATATATATATATATATATATATATATATATATATATATATATATATATATATATATATATATATATATATATATATATATATATATATATATACACATACATATATATACGTATATATATATATCCATCCATTTTCTACCGCTTATTCCCTTCGGGGTCGCGGGGGGCGCTGGAGCCTATCTCAGTTGCATCTGGGCGGAAGGTGGGGTACACCCTGGACAAGTCGCCACCTCATTGCAGGGCCAACACAGATAGACAGACAACATTCATACTCACATATATATATATATATATATATATATATATATATATATATATATATATATATATATATATATATATATATATATATATATATATATATATATATATATATATATATATATATATATATATATATATATATATATATATATATATATATATATATATATATATATATATATATATACATATATATATATATATATATATATATATATATATATATATATATATATATATATATATATATATATATATATATATATATATATATATATATATATATATATATATATATAAATGTGTGGTCCCTTTTATTTAGAAAAGTATCGAAATACATTGTGGTAAAATATTGGTATTGGGACAACCCTAATCTGCACCATACTGGACAAGAATGACAGCTAAAATAATATTCAAACATATATGAAAATATGAATAAGCTGCTGATGGTGTGTTTGACAGAGAAACAAGATACATACTGTAGATTATCATTACATGACATACTTGTATTGATCTGCACACAATATTTCTGATCTAAAAGTTTATTTTTCTTCTTAAAAGGCATTTTAATGTTACAATTGTTGCGTTTTGGGGGCCAAGCACCGATTACATTGATTTTAATTCATTTGAATGTTTTGTTTGGGGGTTCCACCGCGGAACCAATTAAATTGAGGTATCCGAATTGACTTCTTATAGTGTCTGTCCTCGGAGAAAATATGCTGCGATACAAATGGCTGCTGTATTATCGATAGATGCTTGCGGTTTACTTTTTCTCCAGCGAGCAGACGGAGGGAGCATAAAGCAACTACAGTATGTCTTGAAACACACACATACCTTCCTGCTGCATGCATCTGTCAAGGTTATCCAGGGGAGAGAACACAAAGATGTGTGAGGGTGTGGAGGGGGTGAGTCATCTGGATGAGTCATGTGCATGCTGTGTGGACAGCACAAGGAGGGATGGATGGATGGATGGATGGATGGATGGAGGGATGGAGGGATGGATGGATGGATGGAGGGATGGATGGATGGATGGATGGATGGATGGATGGATGGATGGATGGATGGATGGGTGGGTGAGGGCGTGTGTTTGTGAGTCGCAAGTGAATATGAGAACAGATGTGTTACATTGGTGCTACACCCAGATGCTACAGCAGATCTGGGCAAAATAGGGCCCGCGGGCCACATGCGGCACATTATGATTTTCAAACCGGCCCGCCGGACGTTCTGCATAATTTTTTTTTTAGACCTTTAACATCAAAATTGTCGCCGCCATTATCATTGGCGTTGTTAGGCATATTTTAGCCCCCCTAAAATGTTCTTAAGCCCCCCTAAATAATTTGGTGTTAAAAAAAAGTAATTAAAAATTTTTTTTTTTTTTACAAATACATGCTGACATATTCATTATAAAGTGGACCGAATATGAGTTTAAATAAATAATCATATAACCTGTCATTATTCACTCAGTTTCCCCTCACTTCATAGTGTAAGGTAGAGAGCCTCCAATCCATTCCACTTGTTCATATAGAAAATGCCCACATCACTCACAATCCAGTCCGCATTCTCTCTGCGACCTTGCTTGCGGTCCTGCAGGTGTACGAAGCACATTAGCACACAGCACTGCAGAACAAGAACCTTGTGTCTGCAATTGTAAATAATTTTGTTTTTATGGTTTGTGTTTCTTGTAGAATCTATATAAAGTAATATACATTAGCCTATTGTTAAAATAATGAAAAAAACATCATTAAATATATTTGTTTTATTGTATTGTTACATTAATAGCTGTTGTATTATTATAGGATGGCTTGTTAAACATTTCATAGGATTTTCAGAGGGTGGAAAAACCAAGACATTTAATATAAATATACATTTAATAAAAAATGGTTAAAAGCCATCGTCCCGGGAGCATTTCATTTCGTCCCGTGCATTTTTTTTACCGTCCCGGTAAAATCTCAAGCCCTGGAAGTTACATTTTATTGTTTGCATTATTTGTTTCAGCATTGCACTTTGAAGATTGTCCCTCAGCTCTTTGTTAGCTTTGGCTCTTTTTCAGATCAGCAGACGGACTCTAAGTCCTTCTTATTTACAGTATATATAAACCTTTCTCATTTCTATTCAGACTTCCATATATATTTAATTTCCTTAACGGCTTGCCATAATATATATACAGGTATATATATATATATATATATATATATATATATATATATATATATATATATATATATATATATATATATATATATATATATATATATATATATATATATATATATATATATACATATATATAAATATATATTTATATATATATATATATATATATATATATATATATATATATATATATATATATATATATATATATGTATATATATATATATATATATATATATATATATATATATATTTATATATATATATATATATATATATATATATATATATACTACCGTTCAAAAGTTTGGGGTCACCCAAACAATTTAGTGGAATAGCCTTAATTTCTAAGAACAAGAATAGACTGTCGAGTTTCGGATGAAAAGTTCTCTTTTTCTGGCCATTTTGAGTGTTTAATTGACCCCACAAGTGTGATGCTCCAGAAACTCAATCTGCTCAAAGGAAGGTCAGTTTTGTAGCTTCTGTAACGAGCTAAAGTGTTTTCAGATGTGTGAACATGATTGCACAAGGGTTTTCTAATCAT
This sequence comes from Entelurus aequoreus, assembly GCF_033978785.1. Taxonomy (NCBI): domain Eukaryota; kingdom Metazoa; phylum Chordata; class Actinopteri; order Syngnathiformes; family Syngnathidae; genus Entelurus; species Entelurus aequoreus. Next base: position 1,758,312 of record NC_084740.1, read on the forward strand.
CAATTAGCCTTCTGAGCCAATGAGCAAACACATTGTACCATTAGAACACTGGTGTGATAGTTGCTGGAAATGGGCCTCTATACACCTATGTAGATATTGCACCAAAAAGCAGACATTTGCAGCTAGAATAGTCATTTAGCACATTAGCAATGTATAGAGTGTATTTCTTTCAAGTTAAGACTAGTTTAAAGTTATCTTCATTGAAAAGTACAGTGCTTTTCCTTCAAAATAAGGACATTTCAGTGTGACCCCAAACTTTTGAACGGTAGTGTATATATATATATATATATATATATATATATATATACATATATATATATATATATATATATATATATATATATATATATATATATATGTATATATATATATATATATATATATATATATATATATATATATATATATATATATATATATATATATGTCTTAATTAGATTATCCAAAAAATAGTACTCGATACTGTGGTAGAGCGTAATATGTATGTGTGGGAAAAAATCACAAGACTATTTCATCTCTACAGGCCTGTTTCATGAGGGGTTTCCTCAATCATCAGGAGATTTTAACGGAAGCATTCACATACCATGGTACAGAGCGGGTGGGTACAGGCAGGCGTAGGGTCCCACCCACCCGCTCTGTGCCCTATATAAACCATGGTATGTGAATGCTTCCGTTAAAATCTCCTGATGATTGAGGAAACCCCTCATGAAACAGGCCTGTAGAGATGAAATAGTCTTGTGATTTTTTCCCACACATACATACATATATATATATATATATATATATATATATATATATATATAGTATATATATATATATATATAAATATATATATATATATATATATATATATATATATATATATATATATATATATATATATATATATATATATATATATATATACATACATATATATATATATATATATATATATATATATATATATATATATATATATATATATATATATATATATATATATATATATATATATATATATATATATATATATATATATAATATACAAGCCAAATTATCCCGATCCAGATATTACTTTAATTCACGTAATTAAGTAATATTTCCAGGGCTCGAATTTACAACCATTTTAGTCACATATGTGCCCAAAATGTAATCTGTGCAACTTCAAAATATTTGGAAACAAACAATTATTGTATTGTGAGCTAAAGTTGTGGCATTAGCCTCTATGTTGTGAATGAATAACATAGAGGCTAATGCCATGACTTTCATTGTGTTTCAGCGTATCTTGAAGGACCATGCAAGTCATTGTTTCTTGTTGATGCTGTAAACAAAATGTCACCATGTTTGTTGTTGTACTGAACACACATTGAAAATAAACCCACTGAAATAATAATAATAACAACGAATAACTTCTAAGTCTTTGTTAGCCGTTTGTGAAGTTTTGTGCTCGTGCGCTACTTCGCTCGCATCCTGTGCATCTCCTGGGGGCTTAGCCCCCCCTGTCCTTAAAAGCTAGTGACGCCCCTGACTGCCATATTTATTATTGAAGTCACAAAGTGCATCATTTTTTTTTAACATGCCTCAAAACAGCAGCTTGGAATTTGGGACATGCTCTCCCTGAGAAGAGCATGAGGAGGTTGAGGTGGGGTTGAGGTAGGGGGTAGCGGGGGGTGTATATTGTAGCGTCCCGGAAGAGTTAGTGCTGCAAGGGGTTCTGGGTATTTGTTGTGTTGTGTTTATGTTGTGTTACGGTGCGGATGTTCTCCCGAAATGTGTTTGTCATTCTTGTTTGGTGTGGGTTCACAGTGTGGTGCATATTTGTAACAGTGTTAAACTTGTTTATACGGCCACCCTCAGTGTGACCTGTATGGCTGTTGACCAAGTATGCGTTGCATTCACTTGTGTGTGTGAAAAGCCGTAGATATTATGTGACTGGGCCGGCAAGCAAAGGCAGTGCCTTCAAGGTTTATTGGCGCTCTGTACTTCTCCCTACGTCCGTGTACACAGCGGCCTTTTAAGAAGTCATACATTTTACTTTTTGAAACCGATACCGATAATTTCCGATATTACATTTTAAAGCATTTATCGGCCGATAATAGCGGCAGTCCGATATTATCGGACATCTCTAGTTATTACGGTAATCTACGTCACAGCGGCTCAGACCAGGAACAACGCAGAGTGGGCGGGGCTTGTTTCCAGAGCAGCCCGCCCCAACCGCGTGTGTCAGGAACATATGCAGAACAAACTTTTACAACACATTTCTGCATAAAAGTGATACTATATCATATTGTAGGTGTTTATTATTTATTATTTATCTCGGTTGCTTTGTTGGGTCTGCTCTTGTCTCTGACGTCTCTGCGCTGCTGACCCGTCTCCACTCAAGATGATCTCCTGCTGGCCCCACTATGGACTGGACTCTCACTATTATGTTGGATCCACTATGGACTGGACTCTCACACTATTATGTTAGATCCACTATGGACTGGACTCTCACTATTATGTTAGATCCACTATGGACTGGACTCTCACACTATTATGTTAGATCCACTATGGACTGGACTCTCACACTATTATGTTAGATCCACTATGGACTGGACTCTCACACTATTATGTTAGATCCACGATGGACTGGACTCTCACTATTATGTTAGATCCACTATGGACTGGACTCTCACACTATTATGTTAGATCCACTATGGACTGGACTCTCACTATTATGTTAGATCCACTATGGACTGGACTCTCACACTATTATGTTAGATCCACTATGGACTGGACTCTCACTATTATGTTAGATCCACTATGGACTGGACTCTCACACTATTATGTTAGATCCACTATGGACTGGACTCTCACTATTATGTTAGATCCACTATGGACTGGACTCTCACTATTATGTTACATCCACTATGGACTGGACTCTCACACTATTATGTTAGATCCACTATGGACTGGACTCTCACGCTATTATGTTAGATCCACTATGGACTGGACTCTCACTATTATGTTAGATCCACTATGGACTGGACTCTCACACTATTATGTTAGATCCACTATGGACTGGACTCTCACACTATTATGTTAGATCCACTATGGACTGGACTCTCACACTATTATGTTAGATCCACTATGGACTGGACTCTCACACTATTATGTTAGATCCACTATGGACTGGACTCTCACACTATTATGCTAGATCCACTATGGACTGGACTCTCACACTATTATGTTAGATCCACTATGGACTGGACTCTCACACTATTATGTTAGATCCACTATGGACTGGACCCTCACACTATTATGCTAGATCCACTATGGACTGGACTCACACTATTATGTTAGATCCACTATGGACTGGACCCTCACACTATTATGCTAGATCCACTATGGACTGGACTCACACTATTATGTTAGATCCACTATGGACTGGACCCTCACACTATTATGCTAGATCCACTATTGGACTGGACTCACACTATTATGTTAGATCCACTATGGACTGGACTCTCACACTATTATGCTAGATCCACTATGTACTGGACTCTCACACTATTATGTTAGATCCACTATGGACTGGACTCTCACACTATTATGTTAGATCCACTATGGACTGGACCCTCACACTATTATGTTAGATCCACTATGGACTGGACTCACACTATTATGTTAGATCCACTATGGACTGGACTCTCACACTATTATGTTAGATCCACTATGGACTGGACTCTCACACTATTATGTTAGATCCACTATGGACTGGACTATTTTTTTCCATTGAGCTCGGTGGCACATGAGCACGCCCCGAATTCTGCCTAGCAACAAGCTGTGAGACGTGACCCGAGGGGAAGCATGTAAGTGTAGCCAATGTTGGGTGAGGTGACACCTTGCTGACAAGCTCCAGGTGGAGGAACCCTGGTCAATGTTGCACTTTTTGAGCGTGCACCTCTGGAAGTGCAGGTAGAAGGTGGCAGAGCGGGGATGGAAGAGGAGAAAAGGAGACGTGATGAAGCAGAATACTGATTAGTGGAGGAATGTGTGTGAATGCTGACTCTCCCGGTCCTCACCGTGGCTCGGGAAAGAAACGAGGAAACGGAGAAAAGTGAGGAAGACCACGGTCACGACGTGAGAGTCTTTCCCCCGACGGCTGCATGCGTGACTGGAGCCAGGGCTGAGGGGGCTGGTGATGATCGCCCTCCACCATGTAAGTAAAGAGCAGCAGTTGTGAAATACAGCCTGGAGGTGAGCACAGGAGTGGGGGGGGGAGCGGTAGAACGTGGACGGGGTGCAGCGAGTTTCTTCTTTTACTCCCACTGACGTATCACGCTGTCATCATTTATTCATGGAAGCCCCGTGAGGAGAATGATGGTGGAATGGCGTGTGTGTGTGTGTTCTTGTATTCCTACCCTTCTTGAGACATCAAGAAGGAAAAGTACCTTCCATATGAGGAGGTGTGGACAAGTTAGGACCGAAATCATGGTCCCAATACGGAAAAACCATTGCATCTAATAGAGAGCCAAATACTAGAGCAGTGGTTCTTAACCTGGGTTCGATCACACCCTAGGGGTTCAGTGAGTCGGGCTCAGGGGTTCGGCGGAGGTCAAGACACACCCGACTCATCGTGTAAATATAAACTTCTCCCTTACGGACACGGCAACAGCTGACTGGTTTGCAGGTGTGTCATTTGTTGTGAGTGTTGGTTTTATTGTTTGAACAAGGTGATGTTCATGCACACTTCATTTTGTGCACCAGTAAAAAAACATGGTAACACTTTAGTATGGGGGACATATTCACCATTAATTAGTTGCTTATTAACATGTAAATTAGTAACATATTGGCTCCTAACTAGTCATTATTAAAGGCCTACTGAAATGATTTTTTTTTATTTAAACGGGAATAGCAGATCCATTCTATGTGTCATACTTGATCATTTCGCGATATTGCCATATTTTTGCTGAAAGGATTTAGTAGAGAAAATCGACGATAAAGTTCGCAACTTTTGCTCGCTGATAAAAAAAAAAGCCTTGCCTGTAGCGGAAGTAGCGTGACGTCACAGGAGCTAGTATTCCTCACAATTCCCCGTTGTTTACAATGGAGCGAGAGAGATTCGGACCGAGAAAGTGATGATTACCCCATTAATTTGAGCGAGGATGAAAGATTCGTGGATGAGGAACGTAAGAGTGAAGGATTAGAGTGTAGTGCAGGACGTATCTTTTTTCGCCCTGACCGTAACTTAGGTACAAGCTGGCTCATTGGATTCCACACTTTCTCCTTTTTTTATTGTGGATCACGGATTTGTATTCTAAACCACCTGGGATACTATATCCTCTTGAAAATGAGAGTCGAGAACGCGAAATGGACATTCAGTGCCTTTTATCTCCACGACAACACATCGGCGAAATGCTTTAGCTACGAGCTAACGTGATAGCATCGTGTTTTAACTGCATATAGAAACAAAAAAATAAACCCCTGACTGGAAAGATAGATAGAAAATTAGGGTGACTTTTGTCATCATTTTGCCAATTTAAATTCCGAATATTATTATAATATTGCCAAAATGTTAAGCTTTTCTTGTAAAATTGCGACTGTTATTGACTAAAATTCCAACTTTTATCATAATATTGCACAAATGTTCCGGGTTTTTTTTGCAAAATGTTGACTTGCGTTGAGTAAAATTACAACTTTTATTATAATACTGCCAAATTTCTGAGTTTTTCTTGTGCAATTGTGAAATTTTTCTTGTGGAATTCCAACTCATTTTTCACAACAAGCTTTTTTTATATGTGCATAGTATGTATATATTATTAATGTTGTAAATACAAATCTTTATATATCTAGAAAGGCTGGTCCTAGGCATTTTTCAGAGGACTCAAGAATGTAACAATACAAGAATGTGTGTGTGTATGTCTTCTTGTATTTCTACCTTTCTTGAGATATCAAGAAGGAAAAGTATCTTCCATATGAGGAGGTGTGAACAAGTGAGGACATAAATCATGGTCCCATGAATACGGAAAACCATTGCACCTAATAGAGAGCCAAATACTAGAGTCCGTGAACATTGCTCCAAAGTCAGGATTTTTGGTTGATTTAATGTGCATACAAAAGTAAACATTGACAAATACAAAGGCAGCAATATATGATAAAACAAGCTAAAGAAGGACTTCCCTATTCATCCCCGGAAAAAAACCAGCTGATTTTACGACTTCCGGTGCTGACGTAAGACAACCCATATGTGACCATAGGATGAACAAATACACTACGCTACTAAGACTTCTACAGCTGGGTTGCCCAAAGTGCGGCACAGGGGCCATCTGTGGTCCCTGACTCCTTTGTCATCGGCCTTAAGCACATTACAAAAAAACAAAAAATAGAGATCTCATTTGCACCCCTGGTGGTGAAATCTATCAGAATTAGGGTGGTCCCAAAAAGGAGAGATTTTTCAAATTGACTGTGTGTCGCTTTTAAAAGTGCTCCCCCTCTGGTCAACATATGAAATAACATGTGTGTGTAAGAAATTGAAATGCATCCCCTTTGGCCATAATTAATACAAAATAAATAAATAAATATGTATATAGAGACATACTGTAATACCTTGAAGTAAATAATGAAGATTAAAAAACAATGACCAAAAAAATTAATTAATTAACTAAAAACAGTCTTTTTCTCACGATGTGTTGACGTCTTTTTCTTATAAAATTGGCAAAAATTTCTCGTATTCTTTCTGTTTCTGTAATATTGCAATATTTTCTCGTAAAATTATTACTTTTTCTTGTAAAATGATTACGTTTTAATGCAAAACGGTGACATTTGTCATATGAAATTCCCATTTGTATCACAATATTGCCAATTTTTGTTGTTGTGCTTGTAAAATAGTGAATTATTTTTAAGTAAAATGATGACATTTGTCATCATCTTGCAAAGTAAAATTCCGATTATTATTATAACATGGCCGACATTTTACAGTTTTCTTGTAAAATGGCGACTGTTATTGAGTAAAATTCCAACTTTTATCATAATATTGACCAAATGTTCAGTTTTTCTCGTAACATTTTGTTGAGTAAAATGACGACTTTTATTATAATACTGACGAAATTTTAAGTATTTCTTGTGAAATTGTGACCTTTTTCGTGTGAAATTCCAACTCGTTTTTCACAACAAGCTTTTTTGTATTCACACAGTTACGTATATATATATATATATATATATATATATATATATATATATATATATATATATATATATATATATATATATATATGTATATATATATATATATATATATATATATATATATATATATATATATATATATATATATATATAAATAATGTTGTAAATACAAATCTTTATTTATCTAGAAAGGGTAGTCCTTAAGAGAGGAGGTCTCAAGAAGGTAACAAATACAAGTGTGTGTGTGTGTGTGTGTGTGTGTGTGTGTGTGTGTGTGTGTGTGTGTGTGTGTGTGTGTGCACTGACCAGCGCTACCTTTGATTCCAAATATGATTTATTCATTATCTTTAGTAACTTGGGGTGTGATGGGGGTTGAGGGGGGGAGACTCAGAGTTGAGTCGTGCCTCACGATATTTGGTGTTGGTGCAGTTTGTAGAAATAAGCGGGTCAGAAGATCATTAGAATATGGTTTAAATCAAAGCGATGTTGTTCAGGCGTACATGGTGATAGTAAAGCACATCATGTCACAAGTCCTTCATGCTAAAACTCAAGTTCAAAAGTAAAAACATCTGTTGAGGAGACGGAGGTAACAAAAATAAGCCCTCAAAAAGATGTTCTTTTATTAGCTTGTCCTTTTAGAATTAAACACGTCCTCCTAATTTATTTTTATACTAATAATATCTACAATGATAGCAAGACAAGACTGTGCCCCTAAAAAAGCTTCCTTTTTTTGCGCACCACGACTCAGTCTTGATGATAAATATCGTTTAACAAACGTGAATAGACCACACACATCTGCAAGGTTTTTTTAAAATTATAATATATCTTATTATTGTATCGTCCAAATGACTAACATTTCACTAACAAGATCTCTTTATGTTCATTTGTGCTCCTGAAAATGGATCTGATGGTTATTTCCCACACTATCAATTCATTTTTGAGTACATCAGAATCAGAAATACTTTAATAATCCCCGAGGGGAAATTTACATTTTCAGCACATTAAAAAAAATTTAAATTTTAAAAAATTACTATATTTTTTGGTAAAATTATTACTTTTTAATGCAAAATGGTGACATTTTTCATAGGAAATTCCGACTTTTATCACAATATTGCCTTTTTTTTTTGTGCTTGTAAAATAATGACATTATTTTTTTTTATAAAAATGTTTTAATAATAATAAAATAAAATAAAAATGTTGGGTTAAAAAAATAACCTAATTTTAACCCAAATGCTGGTTCAGAGAAGGACAACCCCCTTATTTGAGTTATTTTAACTCAACATTATGGGTTATTTTTTCAGCCCAACTTTTGCGTTGAATTATTTACCACCACGAGGTGTGAATGAATGATGGGTTCTCACTTCTCTGTGAAGCGCTTTGAGTGTCTAGAAAAGCGCTATATAAATCTAATCCATTGTTATTATTATTATTATCTCTACTCCTACCTTTGGGGGCTCCTACCAGATGTCGCTAATGTGTTTATAATCACTCCTAAAATCCAAACCCGCATTCCTTTAGGATTCCAATCGTCCTGGGGGCGAGGGCAACCACTCTCTGGACGAGCCGTGATGGACTACACCCAAAGCTATCTAAGGGCATATTTCCTTCATAGAATAAACGACTCTGTGACCAAATACAAACACATATAAGAAAAATGTACATGTCACACTTTACCTCATTTGTAATTTTATAGAGAATTACTTGGTGTTGCTTTAGCCATATTGTAACAATTTCAATTCCTGGTCTATGGCCACCATCGTGTTTCCTCTTTGTCGTCACTGGTTTTCTTTTAGGTACAGTAGGATAACACCACAGAAAATGGGTTTTGGAGGTATTGCTTTACTGATCACTGAACCAGTGTTTAAGCTTCTTTAAATGACGGTTAATGCACAGCTCTCTACTTTACCGCGACATCTGTCCTCCAGGCTCTATGCCCACCCTTGGATGGACTAAGATGCGGTGTCAATGATGGTCGATGTTTGCCTGCCTCTCTCGCACATGAATATTTACCTTGCCGCTTGCTCGCGCTACAGGTGAATCATCACTGACGCTCTCTCCTTTTTTTCTCTCCATTGTCCCACTTGTACCTTCACCAACGCAGGTGGCCATCAAAAGCAACAGCACTCCTGAGAAGAAGCATGACAACGGGCAACAAGTCACGATTCAGCATCTGCAATTGCTGTTTACCCGGTAAACAGAAATGTGTTAAATTGCTGTTGCGATCGATGAGAGAAAACAATGACGGTAAACTTTACCGTCATTGTTTTCTCTCATTGATCGCAACAGCAATTTAACACATACTTGCTATATACAAGGAATATACACACATTTACAGTAGGCTAGTATATTTGACATACTGTACATCGATATATATTTATATTTAATGATATATTGTATATATAACTATGGATTATACAATATACTCTGTACATACAGTATACATTCACAATGACATCCGGTAGAACTGTATCAAGAATGTTGATAACATCACAACAGAGGCGCGTTTCTAATATTGTGTTGAGCTGAGTTACCGAAAAAAGAAGGTCGAAACCACAACAGTTGCCCTACTACACACCCGGGCAAATGAAGGCCACATGCGGCCCTTTAAGCTTTTCAATCTGGCCCGCCGGACATTCCCAAATAATATTTTTACATCTTTAAAGGCCTACTGAAAGCCACTACTAGCGACCACGCAGTCTGATAGTTTATATATCAATGATGAAATCTTAACATTGCAACACATGCCAATACGGCCGGGTTAACTTATAAAGTGACATTTTAAATTTCCCGGCAAACTTCCGGCTGAAAACATTTCGATATGATGACGTTTGCGCGTGACATCAACAGTGGAAGCGGAAGTATTCGGAGCCTATGGAATCCAATACAAAAAGCTCTGTTTTCATTTCAAAATTCCACAGTATTCTGGACATCTGTGTTGGTGAATCTTTTGCAATTTGTTTAATGAACAATGGAGACTGCAAAGAAGAAAGCTGCAGGTGGGATCGGTGTATTAGCGGCGGACTACAGCAACACAACCAGGAGCACTTTGAGGATAGCAGCCGAACGACCTCACCTTGACTTCCTCCGTCTCCGGGCCGCCAACCGCATCGGTGATCGGGTGAAGTCCTTCGTCGTACCGTCGATCGCTGGAACGCAGGTGAGCACGGGTGTTGATGAGCAGATGAGAGCTGGCGTAGGTGCAGAGCTAATGTTTTTAGCATAGCTCTGTCGAGGTTCCGTAGCTAAGTTAGCTTCAATGGCGTCGTTAGCAACAGCATTATTAAGCTTCGCCAAGCTGGAAAGCATTAACCGTTTATTTACATGTCCAGAGTTTGGTAGTATTGTTAATCTTCTGTCTATCCTTCCAGTCAGGGACTTATTTGTTTTGTTTCTATATGCAGGAAAGCCCGATGCTATCACGTTAGCTCAGTAGCTAAAGAGCTTCATCGATGTATTGTCGTGGAGATAAAAGTCACTGTGAATGAGCCTAGTCTATAAAATCCGCTACACCTCCCTGATACCGAAGTACATGTCAAACTACTTCCTTAACGTAAATGACCGCCATAACCACAACACCAGGGGGAGCTCCACTAACCACGTTAAACCCAGATTCCGAACTAACAAAGGTCTTAACTCATTCTCTTTCTATGCCACATCAATGTGGAATGCGCTCCCAACAGGTATAAAAGGAAGGGCATCTCTATCCTTCTTCAAAACCGCAATAAAAGTTCACCTCCAGGCAACTACAACCCTAAACTAACACCCTCCCCGGATTGCTAATAATCAATTGCTGATAATCAAATATAAACAAACAAATGCAGATACTTCTTCTTATGCCTTCTGATCTCTCTCTCTCTCTCTCTCTCTCTCTCTCTCTCTCTCTCTCTCTCTCTCTCTCTCTCTCTCTCTCTCTCTCTCTCTCTCTCTCTCTCTCTCTCTCTCTCTCTCTCTCTCTCTGTCCACTACTTGCTGTCCATATCCTACCCCCCCCCTCCACACCCCTGATTGTAAATAATGTAAATAATTCAATGTGATTATCTTGTGTGATGACTGTATTATGATGATAGTATATATGATAGTATATATCTGTATCATGAATCAATTTAAGTGGACCCCGACTTAAACAAGTTGAAAAACTTATTGGGGTGTTACCATTTAGTGGTCAATTGTACGGAATATGTACTTCACTGTGCAACCTACTAATAAAAGTCTCAATCAATCAAAAACAATGTCCATTTCACGTTCTCGACCCTCATTTTCAAGAGGATATAGTATCCCAGGTGGTTTAAAATACAAATCCGTGATCCACAATAGAAAAAGGAGAGAGTGTGGAATCCAATGAGCCAGCTTGTACCTAAGTTATGTTTAGAACGAAAAAAGATACGTTCTGCACTGCACGCTAGTCCTTCACTTTCACGTTCCTCATCCACAAATCTTTCATCCTCGCTCAAATTAATGGGGTAATCGTCGCTTTCTCGGTCCGAATCGCCCTCGCTGCTGGTGTAAACAATAGGAAAATACGAGCAGTCCTTCCCCCGGTGTCGTCACGCTACTTCCGGTAGGGGCAAGGCTTTTTTTTTATCAGAGACCAAAAGTTGCGAACTTTATCGTCGTTGTTCTGTACTAAATCCGGTGGGAGGGGCCTATCCCCAGGTGCATGTCTTTGGAGGTGGGAGGGGCCTATCCCCAGGTGCATTTCTTTGGAGGTGGGAGGGGCCTATCCCCAGGTGCATGTCTTTGGAGGTGGGAGGGGACTATCCCCCGGTGCATGTCTTTGGAGGTGGGAGGGGCCTATCCCTAGGTGCATGTCTTTGGAGGTGGGAGGTGTCTATCCCCAGGTGCATGTCTTTGGAGGTGGGAGGGGCCTATCCCCAGGTACATGTCTTTGGAGGTGGGAGGGGCCTATCCCCAGGTGCATGTCTTTGGAGGTGGGAGGGGCCTATCCCCAGGTGCATGTCTTAGGAGGTGGGAGGGGCCTGTCCCCAGGTGCATGTCTTTGGAGGTGGGAGGGGCCATCCCCAGGTGCATGTCTTAGGAGGTGGGAGGGGCCTATCCCCAGGTACATGTCTTTGGAGGTGGGAGGGGCCTATCCCCAGGTGCATGTCTTTGGAGGTGGGAGGGGCCTATCCCCAGGTACATGTCTTTGGAGGTGGGAGGGGCCTATCCCCAGGTACATGTCTTTGGAGGTGGGAGGGGCCTATCCCCAGGTACATGTCTTTGGAGGTGGGAGGGGCCTATCCCCAGGTGCATGTCTTTGGAGGTGGGAGGGGCCTATCCCCAGGTACATGTCTTTGGAGGTGGGAGGGGCCTATCCCCAGGTGCATGTCTTTGGAGGTGGGAGGAACATGCAAACTCCACACAGAAAGAGCCCGAGGCCGGGATTGAACTCACGACTACTCAGGACCTTTGTATTGTGAGGCAGACGCACTAACCCCTCTTCCACCGTGCTGCCTCCATAATATAATAATAAAATAGATAACAGCTCTATCACAACAATCCATCCATCCATCCATTTTCTACCGCTAGTCGCCACCCTTTGTTAAATATATTTAAATATATTATTTAAAAAAACATACATACATACAATACATCCATCTATCCATGTTCTACCGCTTGTCCCTTTTGGGGCAGGCCAAAAGTTTGGACACACCTTCTCCTCATTCAATGTTTTCTTTATTTCCATGACTATTTACATTGTAGATTGTCACATCAAACTATGAATGAACACATGTGGAGTTATGTACTTAACAAAAAAAAAAAAGGTGAAATAACTGAAAACATGTTTTATATTCTAGTTTCTTCAAAATAGCCACCCTTTGCTCTTATTACTGCTTTGCACACTCTTGGCATTCTCTCCATGAGCTTCAAGAGGTAGTCTACCTGACATTTTCATAGTCCTGAAAATAAAGAAAACACATTGAAATGAGAAGGTGTGTCCAAACTTTTGGCCTGTACTGTATATATATATATATATATATATATATATATATATATATATATATATATATTATATTTTATAATACTAAAATAGTGGAGAAATAAACAAGATGTTTGAGCATGAGTGGCATGTGTCCTGATTCCCCAAAAAGGCAGCCAGGCTACTCGGTGAATCCAGAGGTGTTCGGAGGATGAGAGGTGCTACCAGAAAAGGGCTCGGGGTGAGAGGTGGGAACTTGGGGCAACATTGCAATGAGAGGGAAAAAGAAGGAGAGGTTGGGTGAGTGTGAACTTAAATAAAAAAACCCCACCAAGGGTCTCCATGGAGGTAGCCTACATAGCTGGCAGACAGGGTGGTGGGAGGGGAAAGGATGTTGGGTGGGTTCTTGAGGAGGCCACAGATAGAAAGATGGAGGCGAGGCAGAAGAGTCTGGAGGAGAAGAGTGTTTATACTTCAACATGCATGAGGGCCACACTGCAAAAAGTGAAATCTCAGTAAGATGAAATATGTCAAATAAGGGTAATATTTGCTTATTTTCTGTCTGATAAGATAATTCTTCTCACTAAGCAGATTTTATGTTAGAGTGTTTTACTTGTTTTAAGTGTTTTGTTCCTAAATGATGTCAGTAAGATATTACAGCTTGTTGCTGAGATGTGATGACCTATATTGAGTCAAACATGCTTGAAACTATTTTTGTCCAAATGTCCAAAACACCCAGCAATGGTGCACAGGAAGGCGGGGAAGAAGAGGGGAAAAGGCGGCCAAAATGGTCAAAAGTCCCAATTTTGTCCAAAATACCTCCCCGGGTTCCAGTCCCACGAGTCCCGCCGCCGGCCGCACAAGTCCCGGGGTGGTGAAAAATGTCCAAAACACACCCAGCAAAGTCCCACGGGAAGTGGGGGAGAAAGGTGAGAAAAGTGGGCAAAAGGCCCCAAAAATGTTCAAAATACCTACCCAGGTTCGAGTCCCACAAGACCCGCCGCCGGCCGCGCAAGTCCCGGGATGCCCAAATTGTCCATAACACACCCGGCCTAGTCCGACGGGGAGGGGGGATAAAAGTTGGAAAAGTTGGAAAAGTCTGCAAAAATGTTCAAAATACCTACCCAGGTTCGAGTCCCACAAGACCCGCCGCCGGCCGCGCAAGTCCCGGGATGCCCAAAATGTCCATAACACACCCGGCCTAGTCCGACGGGGAGGGGGGATAAAAGTTGGAAAAGTTGGAAAAGTCTGCAAAAATGTTCAAAATACCTACCCAGGTTGGAGTCCCACATGGAGTGCCACAAGTCTTAAGACTTGTGGCACTCGAACCCGGGTAGGATTTTTAAACATTTTACCGATTTTTCTCATTTTTCTCCCAGCATTCCCGTAGGACTTTGCTGGGTGCGTTTTGGACATTTTGGGCATCCCGGGACTTGCGCGGCCATACATAAGATTTTATGTGAGAGTGTTTTACTTGTTTTAAGTGTTTTGGTCCTAAATGATCTCAGTAAGATATTACAGCTTGTTGCTGGGATGTTATGACCTATATTGAGTAAAACATGCTTGAAACTATTTTTGTCCAAATGTCCAAAACACACCCAGCAATGGTGCACAGGAAGGTGGGGAAGAAGAGGGGAAAAGGCGGCCAAAATGGTCAAAAGTCCCAATTTTGTCCAAAATACCTCCCCGGGTTCCAGTCCCACGAGTCCCGCCGCCGGCCGCACAAGTCCCGGGGTGGCAAAACATGTCCAAAACACACCCAGCAAAGTCCCACGGGAAGTGGGGGAGAAAGGTGAGAAAAGTGGGCAAAAGTCCCCAAAAATGTTCAAAATACCTACCCAGGTTCGAGTCCCACAAGACCCGCCGCCGGCCGCGCAAGTCCCGGGATGCCCAAAATGTCCATAACACACCCGGGCCTAGTCCGACGGGGAGGGGGGATAAAAGTTGGAAAAGTTGGAAAAGTCTGCAAAAATGTTCAAAATACCTACCCAGGTTGGAGTCCCACATGGAGTGCCACAAGTCTTAAGACTTGTGGCACTCGAACCCGGGTAGGATTTTTGAACATTTTACCGATTTTTCTCACTTTTCTCCCCGCATCCCCGTGGGACTTTGCTGGGTGCGTTTTGGACATTTTGGGCATCCCGGGACTTGCACGGCCATACATAAGATTTTATGTGAGAGTGTTTTACTTGTTTTAAGTGTTTTGTTCCTAAATGATGTCAGTAAGATATTACAGCTTGTTGCTGAGATGTTATGACCTATATTGAGTAAAACATGCTTGAAACTAGAATATCAACTGTTGTGTCATCAACACTCACAAGTATAAAACTACTTTTTTAAAGTCATCATTTCTTATTTCAAGCATGAAATAAAAAATCATGACTTTGACACAATTGTGTCTCATAATTAAAACAGATGACAGCCAAATGGACTTTGCTGTTTTATTGTCAATGAAACAATAGAAAATAGGTACTCATATAGTAGTACAGTTGGCACAGTACAGTAAACTGACAGTTCATATTTAAACATTTAACATTTCTAATAGAGATGTCCGATAATATCGGCCTGCCGATATTATCGGCCGATATATGCGTTAAAATGTAATATCGGAAATTATCGGTATCGGTTTTTTTATTATCGGTATCGTTTTTTTATTTTTATTTTTTTATTAAATCAACATAAAAAAAACACAAGATACACTTACTATTAGTGCACCGACCCCAAAATCCTCCCTCCCCCATTTACACTCATTCACACAAAAGGGTTGTTTCTTTCTGTTATTAATATTCTGCTTCCTACATGATATATCAATATATATCAATACAGTCTGCAAGGGATACAGTCCGTAAGCACACATGATTGTGCGTGCTGCTGCTCCACTAATAGTACTAACCTTTAACAGTTACTTTGACTCATTTTCATTCATTACTAGTTTCTATGTAACTGTTTTTATATTGTTTTACTTTCTTTTTTATTCAAGAAAATGTTTTTAATTTATGTATCTTATTTTACAATTTTTTTTAAAAAGTACCTTATCTTCACCATACCTGGTTGTCCAAATTAGGCATAATAATGTGTTAATTCCACGACTGCATATATCGGTTGATATCGGTATCGGTTGGTATCATTAATTAAGGAGTTGGACAATATCGGAATATCGGATATCAGCAAAAAGCCATTATCGGACATCCCTAATTTCTAACAATTTTGAACAGAAATAGTTCATGCACATTCAGGTAAATTATTCCAAATTACAATTAAAAAAAATGTTGTCCGGGGTCCAGGCTGTATATGCGCACTAATTGACTGAAAGAGCACGCACTTGGCGTGATGATGTCATGTTGTCCATGGAAAAATGCATTTTTAGACAATATGATTTGCCTGAGCGGCTAGGAGACCCCGAGAGTAACAAGCGCTTGCCTTGTTGCCTTTCCATTAAGAACAATAAACTAGTTTTTAGTATAAGTTTGCTGGTGTCAAGAAATGTAATGCCGAGCGCATATCATTATGTCAAGATAATGGCACTAGCATTTACTTCATTTAAGAATATTTTTCAACATATTGAGCAAAAACGTCTCTTTTTTTTTTCTACCAAGAAAAGTGCACTTGTTATTAGTGAGAATGTACTAATATTAAAGGCCTACTGAAAGCCACTACTAGCGACCACGCAGTCTGATAGTTTATATATCAATGATGAAATCTTAACATTGCAACACATGCCAATACGGCCGGGTTAACTTATAAAGTGACATTTTACATTTCCCGGGAAACTTCCGGTTAAAAACGTCTATGTATGATGACGTATGCGCGTGACGTCATGGAGAGAACGGAAGTATTCGGACCCCATTGGATCCAATACAAAAAGAGCTCTGTTTTCATCCCAAAATCCACAGTATTCTGGACATCTGTGTTGGTGAATCTTTTGCAATTTGTTTAATGAACAATGAAGACTGCAAAGAAGAAAGTTGTAGGTGAGATCGGTGTATTAGCGGCGGGCTGCAGCAACACAACCATGAGGACTTTGAGATGGATAGCAGACGCGCTAGCCGCCAACCTCACCTTGACTTTCTCCATCTCCGGGCCGCCGACCGCATCGGTGATCAGGTGAAGTCCTTTGTCGCTATGTTGATCGCTGGAACGCAGGTGAGCACGGGTGTTGATGAGCAGATGAGGGCTGGCTGGCGTAGGTGCAGAGCTAATGTTTTTAGCATAGCTCTGTGAGGTCCCGTAGCTAAGTTAGCTTCAATGGCGTCGTTAGCAACAGCATTGTTAAGCTTCGCCAGGCTGGAAAGCATTAACCGTGTAGTTACATGTCCATGGTTTAATAGTATTGTTGATCTTCTGTCTATCCTTCCAGTCAGGGGTTTATTTCTTTTGTTTCTATCTGCATTTTAGCCCGATGCTATCTCGTTAGCTCCGTAGCTAAAGTGCTTCGCCGATGTATTGTCGTGGGGATAAAAGTCACTGTGAATGTCCATTTCGCGTTCTCGACTCTCATTTTCAAGAGGATATAGTATCCCAGGTGGTTTAAAATACAAATCCGTGATCCACAATAGAAAAAGGAGAAAGTGTGGAATCCAATGAGCCAGCTTGTACCTAACTTACGGTCAGAGCGAAAAAAGATACGTCCTGCACTGCACTCGAGTCCTTCACTCTAACGTTCCTCATCCACGAATCATTCATTCTCGCTCAAATTAATGGGGTAATCGTCGCTTTCTCAGTCCGAATCTCTCTCGCTGCTGGTGTAAACAATGGGGAAATGTGAGGAGCCTTTCAACCTGTGACGTCACGCTACTTCCGGTACAGGCAAGGCTTTTATTTATCAGAGACCAAAAGTTGCGAACTTTATCGTCAATGTTCTCTACTAAATCCTTTCAGCAAAAATATGGCAATATCGCGAAATGATCAAGTATGACACATAGAATGGATCTGCTATCCCCGTTCAAATTTTAAAAAATCATTTCAGTAGGCCTTTAAGATGTAAAGTGTAGCTGCCATTATGATGTGCACTCATGTTTTATAATGACCGGAAGTCTTCGACTATACTAAGTCTTTACATGCTTGGAATCTGCATGATATACTAGTTACTATGCTCATCTAATTAGTTACTATGCTCATTTAATTAGTTACTATGCTCATCTAATTAGTTACTATGCTCATCTAATTAGTCACTATGGTCATATAATTAGTTACTATGGTCATCTAATTAGTCACTATGGTCATATAATTAGTTACTATGGTAATCTAAGTAGTTACTATGGTAATCTAATTAGTCACTATGGTCATCTAATTAGTTACTATGGTAATGCAGGTCAGCTCAGACGAGGTACCAAGCAGTGTGGGTGGGGAGCGTTTCCACCGTCTCTCAGGGACAGACGTGGAAGGAGATTTTTACAACAAAGTTGTAAAGCTTAGTGATACATCACATATATCAGATTGTAAGTGGGTATATTTTTACCCTTCACGTTCATATTTCACTGTGTTTGTTGCACTTTTGTTGTGTTTTGCTTGATTGTAAAATATGTGGATGGAGAAGGGGGTGTGACGTTCATATGTTGTCAATATTCAGTGTTTTATCCTTCATAGATGATATCGTAAATCCCACATTCTTTATTTTCATGTACATTCTGGGTGTGTCATTCAGTAAAAAAAAAAAAATTCCATTCCATTTTTTTTAAGGGGGTCTGTCATAACGTTTTTAGCTTTCAATCAGACATTATTGTGAGGTTTTGTATTAGTGTTCATAAAAATAGGACCCAAGCACACATACTGTACATAAGATTGTCACAGCTCATGTATAAATATATATATGTATGCATGCATGCATACATATATACATATATATATATGCATACATATATACATATATATATATATATATATATATATATATATATATATATATATATATATATATATATATATATATATATATATATATATATATATATATATATATATATATATATATATATATATATATATATATACTGTACATATGTATGTATATACTGTACATATGTATGTATGTATGTATATACTGTATATATATATATATATATATATATATATATATATATATATATATATATATATATATATATATATATATATATATATATATATATATATATATATATTTATATATATGTGTGTATATATGTATGTATGGATGTGTGTATGTATATATATATATATATATGTATATGAGATAGATATACCGGCCCCCAGACACGTTTCT
This sequence comes from Entelurus aequoreus, assembly GCF_033978785.1. NCBI lineage: Eukaryota > Metazoa > Chordata > Actinopteri > Syngnathiformes > Syngnathidae > Entelurus > Entelurus aequoreus. Next base: position 1,777,619 of record NC_084740.1, read on the forward strand.
TTTCTCTAAATTTGGCCCCCCGAGTCAAAATAATTGCCCAGGCCTGCCCTACGGTAATATTGCAGATGCAACTTGAGCATTACTAACTTTGTAAGGGCAAAATGTTTCATGAAGTATTATCATTGGATGCCATTCAATTCTGGAGGAGCACCAAATTAAGTGCCGGATGCTTTCGTCATCTCCGAAAGGGGGAAGATGGTGAGTGTGTGTGTGTGTGTGTGTGTGTGTGTGTGTGTGTGTGTGTGTGTGTGTGTGTGTGTGTGTGTGTGTGTGTGTGTGTGTGTGTGTGTGTGTGTGTGTGTGTGTGTGTGTGTGTGTGTGTGTGTGTGTGTGTGTGTGTGTGTGTGTGTGTGTGTGTGGTGATGACGGAGACTGAGTGGGTCGTAGAGACAAAGAGAGAAGGTGAAGTGGAAATAAAAGAAAAGAGGGGAAGCAGCATAGAGAACTGAACCATCTCTTTTGGGATTGAGGTTCTATTAGTCCTTTTTTTTCCAAAACGACCCTGGAAAAAAACAAAAAACAAACTTATAGTCATAAGAATAGATGGAAGGACTCGTGCACATAATCACGTTTCATCAAACTTATATTAACGTTGTTGCCCTAGGGTAAACTGGGTAACACACGGCACACTGACAAAGCTTAAGTTGTTGTTACTATAACAATCTACAAGGTTAATATAGGTTGCTTCTCTTTCTTCCCCTCCATTTTTCTGCATTCTTTTGTATCTCTAGTTATCATTACGTATATGTATTGTTGCATTTGAACAACTGTATTGTTGATAATAGAGGTTGTAAATGATTGGTATTATTCATTATCAATAGTGATATTTCTATTGGTATTTGTATTGATCCATTTGTAGTGTAATAATGCTCATTGTCATTTCTGTGTTATTTATTTCGCTAACTGCTTATTTGCTATCACTTTTACCATCATATTTGTACTTATCCTATTTGATGATGTTGCTCTATTGTTGTTGTTGTTGTTGTTGTTGTTTTTGTCTCTCTGTCTAATCCCCCTCTTGTCCCCACAATTTCCCCCTCTGTCTTCCTTTTTTTTCATCTTTCTGTCCCCTCCTGCTCCGGCCCGGCTGCACCAAATGATAATATAAATACATTTAAAGGCCTACTGAAATGATTTTTTTTAATTTAAACGGGGATAGCAGATCCATTCTATGTGTCATACTTGATCATTTTGCGATATTGCCATATTTTTGCTGAAAGGATTTAGTAGAGAACATCGACGATAAAGTTTGCAACTTTTGGTCGCTGATAAAAAAAAAAGCCTTGCCTGTACCGGAAGTAGCGTGACGTCACCGGTTGTGGAGCTCCTCACATTTCCCCATTGTTTACACCAGCAGCGAGAGCGATTCCGACCGAGAAAGCGACGATTACTCCATTAATTTGAGCCAGGATGAAAGATTTGTGGATGAGGAACGTGAGAATGAAGGACTAGAGTGCAGTGCAGGATGTATCTTTTTTCGCTCTGACCGTAAGTTAGGTACAAGCTGGCTCATTGGATTCCACACTTTCTCCTTTTTCTATTGTGGATCACGGATTTGTATTTTAAACCACCCCGGATACTATATCCTCTTGAAAATGAGAGTCGAGAACGCGAAATGGACATTCACAGTGACTTTTATCCCCACGACAATACATCGGCGAAGCAGTATAGCTACGGAGCTAACGTGATAGCATCGGGCTTAACTGCATATAGAAACAAAAGAAATAAGCCCCTGACTGGAAGGATAGACAGAAGATCAACAATACTATTAAACCATGGACATGTAAATACACGGTTAATGCTTTCCAGCGTGGCGAAGCTTAACAATGCTGTTGCTAACGACGCCATTGAAGCTAACTTAGCTACGGGACCTCACAGAGCTATGCTAAAAACATTAGCTATCCACCTACGCCAGCCAGCCCTCATCTGCTCATCAACACCCGTGCTCACCTACGTTCCAGCGATCGACGGAGCGACGAAGGACTTCACCCGATCATCGATGCGGTCGGCAGCTAGCGTCGGATAGCGCGCCTGCTATCCAAGTCAAAGTCCTCCTGGTTGTGTTGCTGCAGCCAGCCGCTAATACACCGATCCCCCCTACAGCTTTCTTCTTTGCAGTCTCCATTGTTCATTAAACAAATTGCAAAAGATTCACCAACACAGATGTCCAGAATACTGTGGAATTTTGCGATGAAAACAGAGCTTTTTGTATTGGATAGAATGTGTCCGCATACTTCTGTTTCAACCATTGACGTCACGCGCATACGTCATCATACAAAGACGTTTTCAACCGGAAGTTTAGCGGAAAATTTAAAATGTCACTTTATAAGTTAACCCGGCCGTATTGGCATGTGTTGCAATGTTAAGATTTCATCATTGATATATAAACTATCAGACTGCATGGTCGCTAGTAGTGGCTTTCAGTAGGCCTTTAAGAAAGTCAAATACAAATAAGGCAACAAGAGAAGTATCCCACACTTCTCTTTTGCAAAGTAAATTTGTACATCTACAAACGTACATCAACTATATGATTTGCCTGAGAAGCTGGACAGGACAAAAAAAAAAAAAGAATAGATGGATGGTCTTATTACGTATCAACTGCTGAGTTCTAGAATCTAGAATTGTAGCTTCCAACTTTACATTTGACATGACTTGGCTGCATGAAAGTCAGCCGAGTGAACTTCCACACCTCCACTGGTTTGGGTGTGGGACCCACCAACGCCACGGTGACCCAAACTGTTCATCACTAACACACAGAGGTAAATATTTCAGTAATATTTGTCTTAATAGTTTTGATAAATATAGTTTACAGCTAAAAACAAAAAACAAATTCAGTATCTCATGAAATGTAAAAAAACAAAAATGTAAAAAAGGCAATAGTTAACTACTGGTTCATGTTTTTTTCGGGGTTTTTTTTCATCCTGTCCAGCCAATCAGGCAAATCATATTGATGATGTAGATGATCTATATCTGCTGTACACATTTACTTCTACAACCGTACCCAGCACACCAGCGACCGGGCCCCCACGAGACCACCCTACGGCCTCCCAGGAGAGCACAGCGGGGCCCACCCATCCAAGCCGAGCACGGGACCACGAGAACCACCCACCCCACCTGCAGGGACCCCAGCAGCTCCTTAGCAATGACATCCTCCCCCTCTTTAATTATGTCAATTAAAATATGATCTGGTCTTGGTGCTTTCCCTCGTTTCATGTTTTTCACTGCATGCTGCACCTCCCAATATGTGATGTCTGGAATTTCCTCTGAGTCTATGGATAATTGAAGGTCCACCGACTGACTGCTTTGATAGAGTTCTTCATAAAATTCTTCAATCCTCATCAAAATCATGTCTTGATCTATGATTTCTGTCCCCTTTTTATCAAGTAATGATGTTATTTTCTGCTTTCCACTTGCAAGTTTCTGCCTTGTTTTCTTCAAACTTCTATTGTTTTCTATTGTCTCTTGAATTTTAAGGGTGTTGTATTTTCTTATGTCTTGTCGGAGTTTCTTTGGTATTGTCCTGCATGTTTCCGTATATTCAACATTCTGGAATCTCTTGCTTTTTCTTTTCTTTCCCTGCTGTTTTTATAGAGTTCTCATGTACTATGTCAGGGGTGCTCACACTTTTTCTGCAGGCGAGCTTCTTTTCAATGGATCAAGTCGTGGGGATCTACCTCATTCATATATATAATTTATATTTACTTATTTATGAAACATGTTTTGTTAACAAGTTAAAGGTGTTTAATGATAATGCAAGCATGTTTAACACATATACTTAATATTGTTAACAAGTTAAAGGTGTTTAATGATAATGCAAGCATGTTTAACACATATACTTAATATTGTTAACAAGTTAAAGGTGTTTAATGATAATACAAGCATGTTTAACACATATAGTTAATATTATTAACAAGTTAAAGGTGTTTAAAGATAATACAAGAATGTTTAACACATATAGTTAATATTGTTAACAAGTTAAAGGTGTTTAATGATAATGCAAGCATGTTTAACACATATACTTAATATTGTTAACAAGTTAAAGGTGTTTAATGATAATACAAGCATGTCTAACACATATAGTTAATATTATTAACAAGTTAAAGGTGTTTAAAGATAATGCAAGCATGTTTAACACATATAGTTAATATTGTTAACAAGTTAAATGTGTTTAAAGATAATACAAGCATGTTTAACACATGTAGTTAATATTGTTAACAAGTTAAAGGTGTTTAATGATAATGCAAGCATGTTTAACACATATAATTAATATTGTTAACAAGTTAAAGGTGTTTAATGATAATACAAGCATGTTTAACACATATAGTTAATATTATTAACAAGTTAAAGGTGTTTAAAGGTAATACAAGAATGTTTAACACATATAGTTAATATTGTTAACAAGTTAAAGGTGTTTAATGATAATGCAAGCATGTTTAACACATATACTTAATATTGTTAACAAGTTAAAGGTGTTTAATGACAATACAAGCATGTTTAACACATATAGTTAATATTATTAACAAGTTAAAGGTGTTTAAAGATAATACAAGCATGTTTAACACATATAGTTAATATTGTTAACAAGTTAAAGGTGTTTAAAGATAATACAAGAATGTTTAACACATATAGTTAATATTGTTAACAAGTTAAAGGTGTTTAATGATAATACAAGCATGTTTAACACATATAGTTAATATTATTAACAAGTTAAAGGTGTTTAAAGATAATGCAAGCATGTTTAACACATATAGTTAATATTGTTAACAAGTTAAATGTTTTTAAAGATAATACAAGCATGTTTAACACATGTAGTTAATATTGTTAACAAGATAAAGGTGTTTAATGATAATGCAAGCATGTTTAACACATATAATTAATATTGTTAACAAGTTAAAGGTGTTTAATGATAATACAAGCATGTTTAACACATATAGTTAATATTATTAACAAGTTAAAGGTGTTTAAAGATAATACAAGAATGTTTAACACATATAGTTAATATTGTTAACAAGTTAAAGGTGTTTAATGATAATGCAAGCATGTTTAACACATATACTTAATATTGTTAACAAGTTAAAGGTGTTTAATGACAATACAAGCATGTTTAACACATATAGTTAATATTGTTAACAAGTTAAAGGTGTTTAAAGATAATGCAAGCATGTTTAACACATATAGTTAATATTGTTAACAAGTTAAAGGTGTTTAAAGATAATACAAGCATGTTTAACACATATAGTTAATATTGTTAACAAGTTAAAGGTGTTTAATGATAATACAAGGATATTTAACACATATAGTTAATATTGTTAACAAGTTAAAGGTGTTTAAAGATAATGCAAGCATGTTTAACACATATACTTAATATTGTTAACAAGTTAAAGGTGTTTAAAGATAATGCAAGCATGTTTAACACATGTAGTTAATATTATTAACAAGTTAAAGGTGTTTAAAGATAATACAAGATAGACAGAAGATCAACAATACTACTATCAGGAGACACCGAACCAAACACTGGACATGTAAATACACGGTTAATGTGTAGTCGACGCCTGTCGAAGCCTAGCAATGCTGTTGTTAACGACGCTAACTTAACAACGGGACCTCGTCAGAGCTATGATAAAAACATTAGCGCTCCACCTACGCCAGCCAGCCCTCCTCCGCTCATCAACACCCGTGCTCACCTGCGTTCCAGCGATCGACGATGCGGTCGGCGGCCCGGAGACGTAGGAAGTCAAGGTGAGTTCGCCGCTAGCGCGTCTGCTATCCAACAAAGTCCTCCTTGTTGTGTTGCTACACCCAGCCGCTAATACACCGATCCCACCTACAACGTTCTTCTTTGCAGCCTCCATTGTTCATCAAACAAATTGCAAAAGATTCACCAACACAGATGTCCAGAATACTGTGGAATTTTGTCGAAGAAAACAGAGCTCTGTGTATTGTGTCCAAAAGGGTCCAAACACTTCCGTGGACCTCGCGACGCCACGCGCATACGTCATCCTCCAAAGGCGTTTTGAACCGGAAGTTCCCCGGGAAATGTAAAATGTCCCTTTATAAGTTAACCCGGCCGTATTGGCATGTGTTGCAATGTTAAGATTTCATCATTGATATATAAACTATCAGACTGCGTGGTCGCTAGTCGTGGCTTTCAGTAGGCCTTTAATGCTGTATTTACTGTTTAGTTTTATGGTTATTCGGGCCATTCTTTCATGTATTCCTTTAAATGATGTTATATACTTTGTCCATTTCTTATTAATGATGAAACCAACACCTGCTAGGCTTCTGTTTCCCATTCCTATGTGATAGAATTGATGCCCGCTGCTTAGTTCAATTAATTGTTCTCCTTGTCGCTTCACTTCACTGAGACCTATGATATCCCATTCTATACCATCTAATTCTTCTTCAAGTTCCGTTAATCTGTCGTCTCCAATTAGGGATCTCACATTATACTTTGCCACTCGCAGATCCCAATGATGGCCTGTATGAACCCAGGGATTCTTAGCGCCCCCTGTTCCTTGCCTTAACGAACCGCCATCTTGGTCTGGAGCTCTGGAACTGCTGGGGACTGGGGGCCGTCTTCTTGGCGTACTCTTCATGCTGGTTATTAGCCTACACCTTCCACGCTGGCTTGGTGCGGGTTGGAAGGGGTATTTTATATCCTTCTCCTAGACTAATTGCCTTACTGGGCTGTTGAACTTAGTCTGTCCTGTTGGTTGTCCGCACCCCAATTACCCAGAGACCCGCTCAGCTTTATGGCGCTGACCGCCCGCCAGTCACAAGAGAAGGTGCAAACGGTTCTTTGTGCGCATTTTATAGATGTTAGTTGGGACTCACTAACCCCACACACAACCTCCCATCTCATGCCTGGATGTAGTTTAACGTCATACCCAGGACTATTCATTACTAGGATGCATTGGTACCGCGATACTATACTAGTAGCGGTATACCGTACAACCCTACTGTGAATACCTTGATGGTATAAACGTGAATGAACGTGGTTACAGGTTCTCTGAAATGTAACAGAGCGGGTGAGTGACCCACTTGTTGAAAACCCCAGTTAGGAGTGCACCACTTTGGATTGGAACATCCTTAAACATAGTCCGACTTTGGTGACCTTTAAACTACAAATGAAAAATATTGATGTTTTTTTTTTACATTGATGTTGTGTCAAGCAGACATTTCGGTTTGCTGAAGTCTGTACTGCAAAAAGTGGGAGTTATCCCAGCTTATTATTAGGTTCCAATATGTCCTGTCATGACACACCAAATCATCCAACGGTGCCCAATTACATAACATAAAAAAAAAGATGCTCATATTTTTAGCAGCTTTATTTATGAGAAATCGCATCTTCTGTATGACGGCCACACAGAGCCTCCAAAAAGACATTTTCTGCAGCGTATTTTATGACGTTTTCGTAGCTTAAGTTAGCTTTGATTAAAAGTTTTTCCTTTTTTTCCTCAAGCTGCTGTGCCTCCTCTTTTGAAAAGCCTTATCCACAGCTGCTGAGTGGATCAATATGTTTACAAAACATCGCACGTCCAGAAAACGAGCCTCTCTTACTGTATTTAATAGAATAGAATAGAATGGACTTTATTGTCATTATATTTGCATATAACGAGATTAAGGACTCTAACTTAAGGTGGGGTAGTGGAAACAAATATGGGTTAAAAATAAATGACACAAGAAGTAATAAAGATAAAAAATAAGAATTGAAATAAACAGACTACTATCCAATAAAAAATAATAAGCAATCCTGTACAATATACAAAATACTGTACAATATACAGAACAAGACAAGAGTACCAGAGTAATAACAATCCGTGTCGGATGTATTGCACTCGTAATGTACACACGTATAAAGAAAATAAAAAATAACAAATAAAAAAGTGAGACGTTAACAGAATAAGATGCAAAACTTGTTTAAAGAAGTAAAAGTTCCACTCAGCCTTTTGAAATAATCATGCCATGAATCATATCAAACCAAAACGGTCTCATTAGTTAAAAATATATATATATATCTTAGTCGTATGCACGATACTCAGGGCCGGCCCGTGGCATAGGCCGTATAGGCAAATGCTTAGGGCGCCGTCCATCAGGGGGCGCCACGCTAGTGCCACAAATGTTGTAGAAAAAAAAAAAAAAAAAGTTGGTACTATTATTTCTAAATACAAAAAATAATCCCACGTTAATTAAAATGCAAAGTAAAGTCTATTTAATAGAAATATTATTTGTTACAACATTACGCCCCCTCCCCACCCCCCGCACGGTGCGCCCCCTCCCTTCCCGTATCATGACTCTTACCACATCAAAACATCAACACAAGATGTCAAAACGGCCAAAACTCTTTTCCCTGAAAGCTGCACTTAAGAGTTAGTTATCAAGCGTCTTACTCACACTTTCAGCGAAGTGTAGGACTGAATCTTAAGTGTCACACTCAGAGCTGAATTACGACATTACTATGTGCCGTAAACGCAATTTTAGGTGACGTCATTTCTGTGTCCATAGAAATGACCAATCACGGAAGGGAATCCGTTGTCTAAGAATAAAGAAATATCTTGGAAATATTGAAGTGGACAATGGGAGTGTATATTTTGACAATAAACTACAAAATAATACAAAACAAACTAGTCCCCGCCGGCACTCACGCTACCGCTCCCTCTCTTCTCTCGCCCACACACTCACTGACGTCACTCACCTCACGGCCACACACATACGCTACTGTCATAACATTTTCTTTCCAGTTCATTAATTAGGCAACTAATTTGAAACTGGTGTGGGTGGCTCTATATATACTAGCCCACTGCAGACACATGCAGAAATCAACAAGGAATCGAAAAGTATTAAATCTGTGACAAAAATAATATTCGCTCTGTCTAAACGATACCGTTTGATCAGCTGCTCGTCATCAAAAAAAAAAAAACATTGTTCCGTTCCCTGAACGTTCGCGCAAATCTCTCTCACCTCAGTGCCATCCCCTGCTGGCAACTCCTAACCACTTAAGACACCTCTGAAGGTCTCTTAAATATCGTGGAGAGTAGGAGTGATTCTTAGACTTAAGAACGTTGATAAAAAGCTTTTATTCTTAAGTTTGAGAGTAGGACTAAATTTAGCAAATTCTCAGGACTTAAGTGTAAAATGGCACTCTAAGAAGCTTGATAAGTACGGCCCCAGGGGACTACCTCTTGAAGCTCATGGAGAGAATGCCAAGAGTGTGCAAAGCAGTAATAGCAGTAGTTAAGTACACAACTCCACATGTGTTCATTCATAGTGTTGATGTGACAATCTACAATGGAAATAGTCATGAAAATAAAGAACACTCATTGAATGAGGAGGTGTGTCCAAACTTTTGGACTGTACTGTATGTATATATATATATATATATATATATATATATATATATATATATATATATATATATATATATATATATATATATATATATATATATATATATATATATATATATATATATATATATATATATATATATATATATATATATATATATATATATATATATATATACATATATAAACATACAAACACCGTTTCCATATGAGTTGGGAAATTGTGTTAGATGTAAATATAAACGGAATACAATGATGTGCAAATCCTTTTCAAGCCATATTCAGTTGAATATGCTACAAAGACAACATATTTGATGTTCAAACTCATAAACATTTTTTTTTTTTGCAAATAATCATTAACTTTAGAATTTGATGGCAGCAACACGTGACAAAGAAGTTGTGAAAGGTGGCAATAAATACTGATAAAGTTGAGGAATGCTCATCAAACACTTATTTGGAACATCCCACAGGTGTGCAGGCAAATTGGGAACAGGTGGGTGCCATGATTGGGTATAAAAGTAGATTCCATGAAATGCTCAGTCATTCACAAACAAGGATGGGGCGAGGGTCACCACTTTGTCAACAAATGCCTGAGCAAATTGTTGAACAGTTTAAGAAAAACCTTTCTCAAGCAGCTATTGCAAGGAATTTAGGGATTTCACCATCTACGCTCCGTAATATCATCGAAGGGTTGAGAGAATGTGGAGAAATCACTGCACGTAAGCAGCTAAGCCCGTGACCTTCCATCCCTCAGGCTGTACTGCATCAACAAGCCACATCAGTGTGTAAAGGATATCACCACATGGGCTCAGGAACACTTCAGAAACCCACTGTCAGTAACTACAGTTGGTCGCTACATCTGTAAGTGCAAGTTAAAACTCTCCTATGCAAGGCGAAAACCGTTTATCAACAACACCCAGAAACGCAGTCGGCTTCGCTGGGCCTGAGCTCTTCTAAGATGGACTGATACAAAGTAGAAAAGTGTTCTGTGGTCTGACGAGTCCACATTTCAAATGTTTTTTGGAAACTGTGGACGTCGTGTCCTCCGGACCAAAGAGGAAAAGAACCATCCGGATTGTTGTAGGCGCAAAGTGTAAAAGGCAGCATGTGTGATGGTATGGGGGTGTATTAGTGGCCAAGACATGGGTAACTTACACATCTGTGAAGGCACCATTAATGATGAAAGGTACATACAGCTTTTGGAGCAACATATGTTGCCATCCAAGCAACGTTACCATGGACGCCCCTGCTTATTTCAGCAAGACAATGCCAAGCCACGTGTTACATCAACGTGGCTTCATAGTAAAAGAGTGCGGGTACTAGACTGGCCTGTCTGTAGTCCAGACCTGTCTCCCATTGAAAATGTGTGGCACCTAAAATAGCAGAAGGGAGACCCCCGGACTGTTGAACAACTTAAGCTGTACATCAAGCAAGAATGGGAAAGAATTCCACTTCAAAAATGTGTCTCCTCACTTTCCAAACCTTTACTGAGTGTTGTTAAAAGGAAAGGCCATGTAACACAGTGGTGAACATGCCCTTTCCCAACTACTTTGTCATGTGTTGCAGCCATGAAATTCTAAGTTATTATTATTTGCAAAAAATTAATAAAGTTTATGAGTTTGAACATCAAATATGTTGTCTTTGTAGCATATTCAACTGAATATGGCTTGAAAAGGATTTGCAAATCATTGTATTCCGTTTATATTTACACCTAACACAATTTCCCAACTCATATGGAAACGGGGTTTGTATATATATATATATATATATATATATATATATATATATATATATATATATATATATATATATATATATATACATACACACACACATACATATAATGTATGTATATATATATATATATATATATATATATATATATATATACATACATTATATGTATATATATATATATACATACATTATATGTATGTGTGTGTGTATGTATATATATATATATATATATATATATATATATATATATATATATATATATATATATATATATATATATATATATATATATATATATATATATATATATATATATATATATATATATATATACATATATATATAGCGTCCTCTGCGCACAGCAAATATATGCCGCGCACCAAAATCAAATCCCGTCTGAATTCTAAACAAAATAAACAAATGTATTCTATGTAATTTTGCAATGCAACTTTGAGTGACAGTGACAACAAGCGGCCCTAACGATGTTCGTCAACACCGTTCAATTATTCTAACGTCTATCGAGATGCTTCGAGGACAGGAATTATATCGATCACTTTATTGAGCAAAACACTTTATATTCGGCCATAACCACACCAAAAACATGAGTAAAACACTTCTATCTCGAAAAACTAGTCATTTTCTGCCGTACAAACCAGGCCAAAACCAACTTGTCATCTGTCACCAACACGCATACCGCTAAAGCACTGGTGCGTTTATGGTTACACAAAAAGTCGGACAACTCAAACACCACACAAAGTTACACTATGACTCCTCAGTCATACGTGTGCTTATTCTACTGTCATTTATTATTAATGTTAATTTATTGATATTAATCATGGAATGCTGTTACTAGAGAAAGTTACAGGAATGCACACTTCATCCTATGCTTACATTTCATTGTGCAACATGAGGATGTTTAAGGGGAACTAAATGTGATCTCTGAAAGGGGTACAAATGATTTCCAAAGCAGGACCCCCACGCAGACATATTGTACAATACTAATTCATAGCTTATGAAAAACAAGATTTCTTTTATTTTCATTACAAGTGGGCCAAATCACTATAATATTACTAAATCATCTCATGAAAATGACTCCTCTCATTTGAGTGTTATTATAAAAGATTGGTTTGAGACAGGTGTGCTGCTGGTATTGCCACGTGTGATGTTGCCCCCCCCCCTGCTACCCCAAGAGGGGCAAGCGGTAGAAAATGGATGGATGGATATATGTTTTGTTAAAGGCCTACTGAAACCCACTACTACCGACCACGCAGTCTGATAGTTTATATATCAATGATGAAATCTTAACATTATAACACATGCCAATACGGCCGGGTTAACTTATAAAGTGACATTTTAAATTTGCCGCTAAACTTCCGGTTCGAAACGCCTCTGCGGATGACGTATGCGCGTGACGTAGCCCGGCGAACACGGGTATGCCTTCCACATTGAAGCCGATACGAAAAAGCTCTGTTTTCATTTCATAATTCCACAGTATTCTGGACATCTGTGTTCGTGAATCTGTTTCAATCATGTTCATTGCATTATGGAGAAGGAAGCCGAGCAAGCAAAGAAGAAAGTTGTCGGTGCGAAATGGACGTATTTTTCGAACGTAGTCAGCCACAACAGTACACAGCCGGCGCTTCTTTGTTTACATTCCCGAAAGATGCAGTCAAGATGGAAGAACTCGGATAACAGAGACTCTAACCAGGAGGACTTTTGATTTGGATACACAGACGCCTGTAGAGAACTGGGACAACACAGACTCTTACCAGGATTACTTTGATTTGGATGACAAAGACGCGGACGTGCTACTGTGAGTATGCAGCTTTGGCTTTTTTTTGCGTATGTACGTAACTTTTTTAAAATATATAAGCTTTATGAACCTTGGGTTAGGTGAACGGTCTTTTGGGCTGAGTGATTGTGTGTGTTGATCATGTGTTTGAATTGTATTGGCGTGTTCTATGGAGCTAGGAGCTAGCAGAGGAGCTAGGAGCTAGCATAACACGTACCGTACCGTACGTGCGCGTCACGTACGTAACTTTTTAAAAATATATAAGCTTTATGAACCTTGGGTTAGGTGAACGGTCTTTTGGGCTGAGTGATTGTGTGTGTTGATCGGGTGTTTGAATTGTATTGGCGTGTTCTATGGAGCTAGGAGCTAGCAGAGGAGCTAGGAGCTAGCATAACAAACACGCAGGTGTTTTTATGCAGGATTAATTTGTGGCATATTAAATATAAGCCTGGTTGTGTTGTGGCTAATAGAGTATATATATGTCTTGTGTTTATTTACTGTTGTAGTCATTCCCAGCTGAATATCAGGTCACCCCCGGCTCTCACAGCATCTTCCCTATCTGAATAGCTTCAACTCCCCACTAGTCCTTCACTTGCACTTTACTCATCCACAAATCTTTCATCCTTGCTCAAATTAATGGGGAAATTGTCGCTTTCTCGGTCCGAATCTCTCTCACTTCATGCGGCCATCATTGTAAACAATAGGGAACTTTGCGTATATGTTCAACTGACTACGTCATGCTACTTCCGGTAGGTGCAAGCCTTTTTTTTGTCAGATACCAAAGTTGCAATCTTTATCGTCGTTGTTCTATACTAAATCCTTTCAGCAAAAATATGGCAATATCGCGAAATGATCAAGTATGACACATAGAATAGATCTGCTATCCCCGTTTAAATAAAAAAATTTCATTTCAGTAGGCCTTTAAACCACTAATGGTAACATAAACTAGACAATGGTGTCCCTTTTTATATGTTATTGCAACTGAGCAAGTTGTAAACAGCTTCTTTAAGGCAGGGGTGTCCAAACTTTTTCCACTGAGGGCCGCACACGGAAAAATTAAAGCATGTGGGGGCCATTTTGATATTTTTCATTTTTAAACCATAACAAAATATATGCATTTTTTATTCATTTTGCCTTTAGGGTCCCGGGGACAATAAAGGGTCTCAGTCATTAAAATGTTAAAAATAAGTCAAATTATTATTATTTTTGTTATTATTTAACGCTTACAGTAAATCTATATATCAACTTCAAGTTGATATAAAGGAATAAAAAATAAAAAACAAAAAGGTTTTATTGCTTTTTTGTCAAAAAAACTTTTTTTTTTATTTTTTTATAGTAAAACTGAAATATGCAGTATTTAGTAATTAGAGCCCTAAAAGATCAATAATGCAGGACACCATTGATTTTAATTATTTCATATTTTTGAGTAATCACAGTGAAAAGATAAATAAAATACCACTAAATATATTTGGGATCCAAAAGGTGCCCCACTCATAAAGTGATACATTTTTATTAGGTTTTTCTTTTACTTTCAACACTTAAGTTACGAGATCAACTTCAGATATATCTGTCCATTTTACGTTTGAACTATTATGCGCTTTTGTCAAAGAAAACGTTGATGTTTTTATATGGCTACTACACAATATATGCAATATTTACCACGTAAAACATTTTAAAGTAAACAAATATAAAATGTCATCCTTTCCAAATATAACGGTTAATAAGGAAATAATACAAAATGTTAGTGAATATCGTTACCTGGGTGTCATTTTAGAGCCAACACTTGGCTTTAAAAAACATATCAAACAGATGTGCCAGAGTCTTAAATACAACATAAAAACGGTCAAATGTATCAGGAATTCATTAACACTGGAGGCAGCTCAAACTTATTTTAATGCCATGATTATGTCTCCTTTTTATTATTGTATAACATGTTGGTCGCAGGCAAGCAAAATGACACGGAGGCCATTGGAAACTTTGCACAAACAATCCCTCAAAATCCTTGACCGAAAACCACAACACCACCGTCACTGTTTAGTTGTCCAAAAATATAGATTGTTCAATTTAGCTAACATTCAAAGATTAGCATCAATACGAATGGCCCATCGAATCTTAAATAACACTGCACCAGCGCCACTCAAGCACTTTGTCCAGTTTACATCTGCTGTGACAATTAGAAACACACGAGCCTCCACCAGGGGGCAGTGAAGCATACCCAGATGTAAAACCTCTTTTGCACAATCAGCCTTGTCATATAAAGCCATAAAGGAATGGAACCACCTCACAACAAACTTGAAAAGTCTAACAGATGACTCTTCATTCACAATTGAAGTTAAAAAGTGGCTTTGGAGCAATCAAAGATGCTCACACGGCCAATAAGGTGGACACTATGATTGACACATCAACCTAATGTGTATTATATTTATCCATGAGAGCATTTTTATTGTAAATTGTGAGGTGTGTGTGTTAAAATCATGCTTGTTTTTACAAATGATGCCAGATGTGAACAAAAGCATGTATTGTCTTTGTGTGATGATGTAAATGAGGTGTGCTTGTATTGTATATTAAGTATGTGTCCATAAAAGGGCATTTTATGACTTTTTTATTAATACTTGTGTATGATTTTATTGTCATAATTCTATTGCATGATTTTTGTATCCCTTTAATTTAGGTAGCCAGGCACTGCAGATAGAAATGAGCTATTTAGCTATAATCTGGTACAGAACATATCTGTCTTTGAGCTTAATGTCTCTGTAGCCCCCCCCCCCCTCCCACCCCTTTGCTTTAGTTGTATTTTTCAATTTGTCGCACTTTTATTATTATTATTTTTTTATTCTGCAAATGTTTTAAACTTTTTATTCGACCCCTTTTACCGTATTGCATTTGCACTATCTTGTTTAGCACACTCATTGTTTATGTTCTTTGTTTGTTTTTTTTGTTTTGCTTAGTTTTTTTTTTGTTTTTTTTTGTTTTTTGTTTGCTCCATGCTTTTTTTTAACCTGTAAAGCACTTTGGTTCAATCTAAAAAGTTGTTGAAAATGTGCTATATAAATAAAGTTGACTTGACTTGACTTGACTACATTGTCCCTTCAAATAAAGACTAAACTAAAAAAAAAAAAAAGTGAAATATTTGAAGTAATTGGAGCGTTGAAAATATTTTTTTGAGCAATGGCAAAAAAAAATGAAATAAAGAAAGACAAAAGAAAAAAAAAACAGCCTGCATGGCAGCTTTTGTGTCAACATTGCAACTTTTTCTCGTTAGATTTCACCTCATTCCACTTTTTTTAATGTTCTTTGTTATTTTTGCCATAGCATTTCCAGAATGTGCGGTAAACAATTAGCCGCGGGCCGCACTTTGGACACCCTTGCTTTAAAGGCCTACTGAAAGCCACTACTAGCGACCACGCAGTCTTATAGTTTATATATCAATGATGAAATCTTAACATTGCAACACATGCCAATACGGCCGGGTTAACTTATAAAGTGACATTTTAAAATTCCCGCCACACTTCCGGTTGAAAAACTCCTTTGGATATGATTTATGCGCGTGACGTCACAAAAGCAACGGAAGTGGTTGGACCCCATCGAACCCGATAGAAAAGCCTCTTGTTTTCTTCGACAAAATTCCACATTATTCTGGACATCTGTGTTGGTGAATCTTTTGAGACTGCAAAGAAGAACGTTGTAGGTGGGATGGATCGGTGTCTTAGCGGCTAAGTACAATACTGTAATATCTGTGATATTTGCATTAGTGTACTGTGTCTTTAAGGGTTTGGGGAATGCGCATGCGCGAGTGAGTTGGCGGAGAACTTGTGTGTGTGAGCGTGACTTTTGGCTAACAGCAGCTCGTGTATGTGTGTGCGTTACTTTTTGAACTACAACCAGTTACCGCTTTTTAATAAAGCGATTGAGCAGCGCTTCCTCGTCTGTGTGACTCCTTCTCCACTGCGGGGCATTACAATACTTACAGCAACACAACAAGGACTACTTACTACGCCTAGCCGATGCTTGCCGCCAAACCCACGGATGAAGTCCTTCGTCGTGCCATTGATCGCTGGAATGCAGGTGAGCACAGCTGTTGATGGGTTTCTATCTTCATTTGAGAACGATGCTACACGCTAGCTCAGTAGCTAAGTGTGTCGCCGATGTATTGTCTTGGAGATAAGTCACTTTAAATGTCCATTTCGCGTGCTCGACTCTCATTTTAAAGAGGATATAGTATCCCAGGTGGTTTAAAATACAAATCCGTGATCCACAATAGAAAAAGGAGAGTGTGGAATCCAATGAGCCAGCTTGTACCTAAGTTACGGTCAGAGCGAAAAAAGATACGTCCATCACTGCCTCTCAAGTCGTTCACTCTAACGTTCCTCATCTACGAATCTTTCATCCTCACTCAAATTAATGTGGTAATCATCACTTTCTCGGTCCGAATCTCTCTCGCTCCATTGTAAACAACGGGGAATTGTGAGGAATACTAGCTCCTGTGACGTCACGCTACTTCCGGTACAGGCAAGGCTTTTTTTTTTATCAGCGAGCAAAAGTTGCGAACTTTATCGTCGATGTTCTCTACTAAATCCTTTCAGCAAAAATATGGCAATATCGCGAAATGATCAAGTATGACACATAGAATGGATCTGCTATTCCCGTTTAAATAAAAAAAAAAATCCTTTCAGTAGGCCTTTAAGGTAACCATAATTGGATATGTTATGATTAAATAGCTGCAGATTTGATACAGCAGGATGCTACACCAGCAGGTGCACTTGATGAAACACTTTTAAGTTGCAGTGCAACAACGACGTGCACGCTGGCCTCATGAGCCTAAATAAAAAAAAACCTCTTGTCTGATTTATCTGTGTGCACCCCCCATGCCTCCCCCTCCTCCCCCCCTCGGTTCCTCGATGACGTAGGAGTCCACGTAGGTCGTCCACGGAGGTGATGCTTCTGAATGAATGAACGTCCCCTCCCCTCCCCTCCCCTCCCCTCCCCTCTCCATCACTAGTACTACAGCACGTCTATAAGAGCACAGCCGCCGCTCGCCGTCCGACACACACCCAGCCGGGCTCTCCTTTCCAACACGTCACGCCTCTTTCATCTTTTCCCGGGGACCCCACTTCCATCGAGGAGTCACACGTGGACATTAAAAAAGGTACGTTTTTTTTTTTTTTTTTTTTTAATATTTCCCCTCGAAACATACTAGAATTAAAACAATGTCAGGGAGTGAGTGCCTGCAGCAGGACGGCAAAATGAATGTTTTTTTTTTTTTTTTTTTATGTTTTGCGTGCGCAATGTGTGGAGGACTTACGGTAGTGGAGTGACGCGAGAAGTTACTGCAGTGTGAGTCACTTTGGCGCGCATGCGCCGTCACAGTGCGTGAGAGATGACGATGAAGGGTAATTATTATTATCATAATATTATAATATATTTATTATAATAGGAAGGTCATAAATGTGAGAAATGTTCAAGCATCTTTATGACCTTCGTCATTTACGCACTAGAGTCTCCCCTCTTTTCACCCCCCCTAACATTGCGTGCGTGTGCGCATGCGTGGCGGGGGGACGATTGGGGGGAGGGGGGGGGGTGACATCGTGACGCGCTGGAGATGAAGTCAAGCTTGCGTCATTCCTGCGCACACGCACACGCCCGCCAATGAGGCGGCACAGTGCGCGCCGCTGACGTGCGCACGACACGCAGCGCCAAATGCGGGGAGGAGGAGGAGGAGGAGGAGGGGATGAAAAACTCCCCAAGGTAACTCCTGGAGAGTTGCTGAGCAGAATGTCAATGAGCATGGCGGGTAGACCCTCACCCTCATCCTCACCCTCCAAAACCTCACCAATGTGAGTGAGAGGATGAGACAAGGTAGTCATGCACAGAGAAATGGGCCAAATGGTGATTCAGGACCATGGACAGTCGTCCATGGTCCTGAATCACCATTTGGCCCATTTCTCTCCCTCCCTATATCCACCCATCGTCTTTTCAAAACTGTATCATCCTTCTTGACTGCACTTAAATGTACAATATATTTATATATTATATATATTATATTATTTATCATTATTCTTGTCTATTGTGAGCGAACTGTGGTGCTGAATTTCCCCCAGGGATCAATAAAGTACTTTCTATTCTATCTATTTTATTCTATCATCTGTCTTTTTTTTGCTCATCCAACCACCTTTCGAACGCCACATCCTCCAAACCAACCAAAATCACCTCCCTGCTGTCGCCATCAATCCAGCATCCGTCCACAAATCCGTTGACCGAGCAGCAATATTCCCAATCTATGATCTTGAAATCATCATAATCCACGTTATTACCTTAGCGCTTCTCCAACTGTGTTCACCACAATGACCGACGTTAAAACACGGCAGCATAGCAAGCCCAAGTAGTCATTAAAAACACGAGTACCGTATTTTTCGAAGTATAAGTCGCACCTGCTGAAAATGCATAATAAAGAAGGAAAAAAAAACATATATAAGTCGCATTTTTTGGGGGGGAAATGTATTTGATAAAAGCCAACACCAAGAATAGACATTTGAAAGGCAATTTAAAATAAATAAAGGCTGAATAAGTGTACGTTATATGAGGCATAAATAAGCAACTGGTATGTTAACGTAACATATTATGGTAAGAGTCATTCAAATAACTATAACATATAGAACATGCTATACGTTTACCAAACAATCTGTCACTCCTAATCGCTAAATCCCATGAAATCTTATACGTCTAGTCTCTTACGTGAATGATTATTTGATATTTTACGCTAATTTGTTGATCATTTCACACATAAGTCGCTCCGGAGTATAAGTCGGCCAAACTATGAATAAAACTGCAACTTATAGTCCGAAAAAATACGGTACATCTAATATTCCTATATATGGTCTTGAAGTCATAATATACGTTATTTTCGCAGTGCTTTTCCAAATGTTTTCACCACAATGACCGACATTAAAAAAAACAGCAGCATAGTAAGCCCAAGTATTCATTAAAAACACGACTAGTACATCTAATATTCCTATCTATGATCTTGAAATCATTATAATATTTGTTATTACCGCAGTGCTTCTCCAACTGTTTTCACCATAATGACCAACGTTAAAATACGGTAGCATAGTAAGCCCAAGTATTCATTAAAAATAACAGCATAGTAAGCCCAAGTATTCATTAAAAACACGACTAGTACATCTAATATTCCTATCTATGGTCTTGAAATCAGTATAATATTTGTTATTACCGCAGTGCTTTTCCAACTGTTTTCACCACAATGACCGACGTTAAAAAAACGGCAGCATAGTAAGCCCAAGTATTCATTAAAAACAGCAGCACAGTAAGCCCAAGTATTCATTAAAAACACAACGAGTGCATCTAATATTCCCATCTATGGTCTTGAAATCATTATAATATACGTTATTTTCGCAGTGCTTTTCCAACTGTTTTCACCACAATGACCGACATTAAAAAAACAGCAGCATAGTAAGCCCAAGTATTCATTAAAAACAGCAGCATAGTAAGCCCAAGTATTCATTAAAAACAGCAGCATAGTAAGCCCAAGTATTCATTAAAAACAGCAGCATAGTAAGCCCAAGTATTCATTAAAAACAGCAGCATAGTAAGCCCAAGTATTCATTAAAAACACGAGTACATCTAATATTCCTATCTATGATCTTGAAATCATTATAATATTTGTTATTACCGCAGTGCTTTTCCAACTGTTTTCACCACAATGACCGACATTAAAACAACAGCAGCATAGTAAACCCAAGTATTCATTAAAAACTGCAGCACAGTAAACCCAAGTATTCGTTAAAAACACGACGAGTACATCTATATTTCCTATCTATGATCTTGAAGTCATTATAATATTTGTTATTACCGCAGTGCTTCTCCAACTGTTTTCACCACAATGACCAACGTTAAGATACGGCAGCATAGTAAACCCAAGTATTCATTAAAAACAGCAGCACAGTAAGCCCAAGTATTCATTAAAAACAGCAGCATAGTAAGCCCAAGTATTCATTAAAAACACGACGAGTACATCTAATATTCCTATCTATGGTCTTGAAGTCATAATATACGTTATTTTCGCAGTGCTTTTCCAACTGTTTTCACCACAATGACAGACATTAAAAAAACAGCAGCATAGTAAGCCCAAGTATTCATTAAAAACAGCAGCATAGTAAGCCCAAGTATTCGTTAAAAACCAGACGAGTACATCTAATATTCCTATCTATGATCTTGAAATCATTATAATATTTGTTATTACCGCAGTGCTTCTCCAACTGTTTTCACCACAATGACCAACGTTAAAATATGGTAGCATAGTAAGCCCAAGTATTCATTAAAAACAGCAGCACAGTAAGCCCAAGTATTCATTAAAAACACGACGAGTACATCTAATATTCCTATCTATGATCTTGAAGTCATAATATATGTTATTTTCGCAGTGCTTCTCCAACTGTTTTCACCACAATGACCAACATTAAAAAAACAGCAGCATAGTAAGCCCAAGTATTCATTAAAAACAGCAGCATAGTAAGCCCAAGTATTCGTTAAAAACATGACGAGTGCATCTATATTTCCTATCTATGATCTTGAAATCATTATAATATTTGTTATTACCGCAGTGCTTCTCCAACTGTTTTCACCACAATGACCAACGTTAAAATACGGCAGCACAGTAAGCCCAAGTATTCATTAAAAACACGACGAGTACATCTAATATTCCTATCTATGGTCTTGAAGTCATAATATACGTTATTTTCGCAGTGCTTTTCCAACTGTTTTCACCACAATGACCGACGTTAAAAAAACAACAGCATAGTAAGCCCAAGTATTCGTTAAAAACAACAGCATAGTAAGCCCAAGTATTCGTTAAAAACAACAGCATAGTAAGCCCAAGTATTCATTAAAAACACGACGAGTACATCTAATATTGTCGGCCACTGTAACATTGCACGCAGTTACATTTGAATGTCGCAGAATAAAAAACTGTGCTTAAAACGATGAATCAAACAAAGTGAATCGCACATTAATTAAGTGATTCTTTAGCGTACCACTAGATGGAGCCGGCGTACCGCATTACAGTACATCACGTGTTACCATTGCAATGCAAATAATACAGTGTGACAAAAAAATAAAACTAAAAAACTTTTTAGAGTGGACTTCAAGTAAAGAGAAACATTTTTTAAATGTATTTAACGGCAAATCAGGAGACTTGGAATTGTAAATAGAGATCAAAACAACATTGAAAGTTGAGAAAGTTTTTTGGAGGGCAATTAGGAGAGTCGAGGATTAGGTATGAATCCCAAATACTGAGAGGTGTGATCGGTGGCCCATACCAGTGGTTCTCAACCTTTTTTCAGTGATGTACCCCCTGTGAAAACTTTTTTAATTCAAGTACCCCCTAAACAGAGCAATGCATTTTTGGTTAAAAAAAAAAGAGATAAATAAGTAAAATACAGCACTATGTCATCAGTTTCTGATTTATTAAATTGCATAACAGTGCAAAATATTGCTCATTTGTTGTGGTCTTTCTTGAACTATTTGGAAAAAAAAGATATAAAAATAACTAAAAACTTGTTGAAAAATACACAAGTGATTCAATTATAAATATAGATTTCTACACATACAAGTAATCATCAACTTAAAGTGCGAGAGATCCATCTGGATTCATGAACTTAATTCTAAACATTTCTTCACAAATAAAGAAATCTTTAACATCAATATTTATGGAACATGGCCACAAAAAATCAAGTTGTGTACACGGAATATTGCATTGTTGCATTTCTTTTCACAGTTCTTTTTGACAGACATTTTAAAAAAAATCTCACGTACCCCTTGGCATATCTTCAAGTACCCCTAGGGGTACGCATACCCCCATTTGAGAACCACTGGCCCACACCATCGACGCTTCAATCTGAATGGAAACAGTATGTATATATGTATATGTATATATATATATATATATATATATATATATATATATATATATATATATATATATATATATATATATATATATATATATATATATATATATATATATATATATATATATATATATATATATATATATATATATATATATATATGTATATATGTATATATGTATATGTATATATATATATATATATATATGTATATATGTATATATGTATATTTATATATATATATGTATATATGTATATATATATGTATATATATATATATATATATATATGTATATATATATATACATATATATATACATATATACATATATATATATATGTATATATATATATACATATATATATACATATATACATATATATATATACATATACATATATACATATACATATACACATACACATATACACACACATATATATATATACTGTATATATGTATACATATATATATATATATATATATATATATATATATATATATATATATATATATATATATACATATACATATACATATACATACATATATATATATATATATATATATATATATATATATATATATATATATATATATACATATATATATATATATATACATATATATATATATATATATATATATATATATATATATATATATATATATATATATATATATATATATATATATATATATATATATATATATATATATATATATATAATACATTAACAATATAATTTTTTACATAAGCTGAAAAAAAAATATTTGAATGTTACTTTAAAAACTGGCAGCTCAGTCACCAGAATTGTAAAATAAAAGCAGCGTTTTTTTTTTTTACAGCATATAAAAACGTTTTATAAATGGAATGGAGAAACAATACCACTGTTTTAGGGGTAAAATTCAAGCAACAAAGCTGCCAAATAAAAATGTTTTTAACCGTAAAATTGTTACGTGCGGGTGGTCACAGCTTGCTGCGAGGTTCGTTCCCCCGGCATGCAAACGGACCACTCCGGACAGGACTTGCAGGTAGGAACATGGTTTATTCTTCCAAACTCAAGGAAGTACCAAAACCGAAAACAAGCCGAAGCAACAACGTGCCGATCGCACTGGGAAGCTAAGGCTACCACTTAGCATAGGCTAGAAGACAAGGAATACTCACGTAGCATGTTGCGTGGAGAAAACAAAAGAAGCCAGGTTGACTGACCGGCAAAGGCAGGCTTAAATAATGCCTCAGATTAGTGCTCGGGGAACAGGTGAGCGTCCTGAACACCAATCAGAGGCAGGTGAAAATAGTAAGCAACCATGGTAACTAAAACAAACTCAAGGGTGCACACAACAGGAACTGAGCGAGTCCAAAACTAACGGAAAATACCAAAACATGATCCGGGCCACGGATCATGACAAAAATCTTGTTTTATTGTATTAGTGTCTTACTGTATATGGAAAAAAAAACAGCACTAAAGTTGATTTTATGGTAAAAAAACTAAATAATTTTACACTCAATTTGTTTTGAAATCGTAAGTCAAGCAGATATTTAAGTGCAGTATTTTAACAAAAAATATTTTTGTAATACATGATAATATTTTGATAATATTGAATTTTAAAAGATGTGCAATTGCATGCAGTACATGATTTTTCATGTCAAAAAGGGAAAGAACAAATATATTTAGTGAGAAAAGATTAAGCATATTATTTTCCAGGCTTTTGCGGGCCACATAAAATAATGTGGCGGGCCAGATTTGGGCCCCGGGGCCTTAACTTTGACACCTGTGGTCTAGAGCAGTGGTCCCCAACCTTTTTGTAACTGCGGACCGGTCAACGCTTGAAAATTTGTCCCACGGACCGGGGGGGGGGGGGGGGGGGTATTTTTTTACTTTTTTTTTTTGTCATAAAAAAATACAATCGTGTGCTTACGGACTGTATTCCTTGCAGACTGTATTGATATATATTGATATATAATGTAGGAAGCAGAATATTAATAACAGAAAGAAACAACAATTTTGTGTGAATGACTGTAAATGGGGGAGGGAGGTTTTTTGGGTTGGTGCACTAATTGTAAGTGTATCTTGTGCTTTTTATGTTGATTTAATTAAAAAAAAATTTAAAAATTTAAAAAATTTAAAATAAAAATAAATAATTATTTCGCGGCCCGGGTACCAATCGATCCACGGACCGGTAGCGGGCCGCGGCCCGGTGGTTGGGGACCATTGGTCTAGACCAGGGGTGTCCAAACTTTTTCCACTGAGGGCCGCACACGGAAAAATTAAAGCATGTGGGGGCCATTTTGATATTTTTCATTTTCAAACAATAACAAAATATATGGAATTTTTTATTTATTTTACCTTTAGGGGTCCCGGGGACCATAAAGGGTCTCAGTCATTAAAATGTTAAAAATAAGTCAGATTATTATTATTTTTTTAAATTATTTAACGCTTACAGTAAATCTCTATATCAACTTCAAGTTGATATAAAGTAATACAAATTAAAAAAAATGTTTTATGGCTTTTCTGTCAAAAACAACGTAGTTTTTTTATAGTAAAACTGAAATATGCAGTATTTAGTCATTAGAGCCCTAAAAGATCAATAATGCAGGACACCATTGATTTTAATTATTTCATATTTTTGAGTAATCACAGTGAAAAGATATATAAAAAAAATTAATATATTTGGGATCCAAAAGGTGCCCCACTCATAAAGTGATACATTTTTATTAGGTTTTTCTTTTACTTTCAACACTTAAGTTACGAGATCATCTGTTGATTTTGTGCTGGAACTATTATTTTGTTCGTTTTATGCGCTTTTGTCAAAGAAAATGTTGATGTTTTTTTTCTGGCTACTACACAATATATGCAATATTTACCACCTAAAACATTTTAAAGTGAAATATTTGAAGTCATTGGAGCCCTGAAAATAATTCATTATAACATGGATTTTTTTGTCATTATTATTATTTTTTGAGCAATGGCAAAAAATGAAGAAAGACAAAAGAAACAAAAACCAGCCTCGCATGGCAGCTTTTGTGTCAACATTGCAACTTTTTCTCGTTAGATTTCACCTCATTCCACTTTTTTTAATGTTCTTTTTTATTTTTACAATACTATTTCCAGAATGTGCGGTAAACAATTAGCTGCGGGCCGTACTTTGGACACCCCTGGTCTAGACAAAAGAATAAACAGACGGTGGATGAAGAGTTGGACGGTTGTGCAAGTTCTTTCAGCACCTCGGACAGCGACGTCCACAAACACACACACACACACTTCTCTCCTATTGGCTCACCAGTGAGGTTTAAAGTGTATCTGGCACCTCCTGAGTGTACACGTCATGAAGACGACCACACCGCCGTGCTCGCGATGGCGGTCCACGTCAAACATCGACCCACAGATGAGCTTGCGTAAGCCGCCAGGGCCGGGAAGTCCATATCCTGTGTGTGACTCATGCAGTATTGGCGTGGACGTCAATAGGGAAAAACAACAACAACAACAACAACAAGTGTTGTGCTGTGCCATGTTCCTAATGTTGTGCGTTTGTGTTTAACTCCCTGCAGTGCACCGGGTGTCCTCCCTTGTGGTCAGCGCATCAACACCTTGGCTCTAGACTGCTTACTGCTACCAGCTGCACCACCACAGTAACAGTCTACAGTCATGGCTACTGATGCCTGGCGAGAGCTCAGCGGGACCACTCCTGTCAACTTTGACACACACACACACACACACACACACACACACACACACACACACACACACACACACACACACACACACACACACACCGACGCGTCAGTCCTGAGAGCGACCAATCACGCGCTGACTCCCTTTTCTTCTGTCTCCATGGTGACCGTGGCATTAGATTGTTACTGTAGCAACAGCACCAGTGGTAACAGTCTACAGCCATGGTCGCTAGGGGGGCAACACACACACACACACACACACACACACACACACACACACACACACACACACACACACACACACACACACACACACACACACACACGCACACACGCACACACACACGGTGCTGCAAGACATAAAGATATGTTTTTTTATTTTTTTATGCTGCAAGACAAATTGATGAATAAATAATACAAATGTACAATATTATGAAATATACTCTTTTTGCATATACAGTGATGTATATTTCTGTTTTCACGCTCTACTACAGTATATGTTGTATTACTGGCAATAAATACTACATTATGTTGTATTCCTTGCAATAAATACTACATTATGTTGTATTCCTTGCAATAAATACTACATTATATGTTGTATTCCTTGCAATAAATACTACATTATGTTGTATTCCTTGCAATAAATACTACATTATGTTGTATTCCTTGCAATAAATACTACATTATATGTTGTATTCCTTGCAATAAATACTACATTATATGTTGTATTCCTGGCAATAAATACTACATTATGTTGTATTCCTTGCAATAAATACTACATTATATGTTGTATTCCTTGCAATAAATACTACAGTATATGTTGTATTCCTTGCAATAAATACTACATTATGTTGTATTCCTTGCAATAAATACTACATTATATGTTGTATTCCTGGCAATAAATACTACATTATATGTTGTATTCCTTGCAATAAATACTACATTATGTTGTATTCTTTGCAATAAATACTACATTATATGTTGTATTCCTTGCAATAAATACTACATTGTGTTGTATTCCTTGCAATAAATACTACATTATATGTTGTATTCCTTGCAATAAATACTACATTATATGTTGTATTCCTTGCAATAAATACTACATTGTGTTGTATTCCTTGCAATAAATACTACAGTATATATTGTATTCCTTGCAATACATACTACAGTATATGTTGTATTCCTTGCAATAAATACTACATTATGTTGTATTCCTTGCAATAAATACTACATTATATGTTGTATTCCTTGCAATAAATTCTACATTGTGTTGTATTCCTTGCAATAAATACTACATTATATGTTGTATTCATTGCAATAAATACTACATTGTGTTGTATTCCTTGCAATAAATACTACATTATATGTTGTATTCCTTACAATAAATACTACATTATATGTTGTATTCCTTGCATTAAATACTACATTATATGTTGTATACCTTGCAATAAATACTACAGTGTATGTTGTATTCCTTGCAATAAATACTACATTGTATGTTGTATTCCTTGCAATAAATACTACAGTATATGTTGTATTCCTTGCAATAAATACTACATTATATGTTGTATTCCTTGCAATAAATACTACATTACCGGGGCGGCATGGCGTAGTGGGTAGAGCGCCCGTGTCAGAAACCTGAGGGTTGCAGGTTCGCTCCCCGCCTCTTACCATGCCGTTGTGTCCATGGGCAGGACACTTCACCCTTGCCCCCGGTGCCGCTCACACCGGTGGATGGATGATGAATGATTGATAGGTGGTGGTCGGAGGGGCCGTAGGCGCAAATTGGCAGCCACGCTTCTGTCAGTCTACCCCAGGGCAGCTGTGGCTACGAAAGTAGCTTACCACCACCAGGTGTGAATGAATGATGGGTTTTTAACATGTAAAGCGACTTTGGGTACTTAGAAAAGCGCTATATAAATCCCAGGTATTATTATTATTACATTATATGTTGTATTCCTTGCAATAAATACTACATTATATGTTGTATTCCTTGCAATAAATAAATAAATAAAGAAATAAATAACGACTCATGGACGGACGTGTCTTGTCTCATTAAATATGTGGCAAAGACGTGGATGGCCAGCCAGCGGACGATGGTGGTGGGTGTGTCAGTGGATGGTGGAGGCTGTCAGTGGATGGTGGAGGCTGTCAGTGGATGGTGGAGGCTGTCAGTGGATGGTGTGTCAGTGGATGGTGGAGAGTGTGTCAGTGGATGGTGGAGGGTGTGTCAGTGGATGGTGGAGGCTGTCAGTGGATGGTGGAGGCTGTCAGTGGATGGTGGAGGCTGTCAGTGGATGGTGTGTCAGTGGATGGTGGAGAGTGTGTCAGTGGATGGTGGAGGGTGTGTCAGTGGATGGTGGAGGGTGTGTCAGTGGATGGTGGAGGGTGTGTCAGTGGATGGTGGAGGGTGTGTCAGTGGATGGTGGAGGGTGTGTCAGTGGATGGTGGAGGGTGTGTCAGTGGATGGTGGAGGGTGTGTCAGTGGATGGTGGAGGGTGTGTCAGTGGATGGTGGAGGGTGTGTCAGTGGATGGTGGAGGGTGTGTCAGTCCATGGTGGAGAGTGTGTCAGTGGATGGTTGAGGGTGTGTCAGTGGATGGTGGAGGGTGTGTCAGTGGATGGTGGAGGGTGTGTCAGTGGATGGTGGAGGGTGTGTCAGTCCATGGTGGAGAGTGTGTCAGTGGATGGTTGAGGGTGTGTCAGTGGATGGTGGAGGGTGTGTCAGTGGATGGTGGAGGGTGTGTCAGTGGATGGTGGAGGGTGTGTCAGTGGATGGTGGAGGGTGTGTCAGTGGATGGTGGAGGGTGTGTCAGTCCATGGTGGAGAGTGTGTCAGTGGATGGTTGAGGGTGTGTCAGTGGATGGTGGAGGGTGTGTCAGTGGATGGTGGAGGGTGTGTCAGTGGATGGTGGAGGGTGTGTCAGTCCATGGTGGAGGGTGTGTCAGTCCATGGTGGAGGGTGTGTCAGTCCATGGTGGAGGGTGTGTCAGTGGATGGTGGAGGGTGTGTCAGTGGATGGTGGAGGGTGTGTCAGTCCATGGTGGAGGGTGTGTCAGTCCATGGTGGAGAGTGTGTCAGTGGATGGTTGAGGGTGTGTCAGTGGATGGTGGAGGGTGTGTCAGTGGATGGTGGAGGGTTTGTCAGTCCATGGTGGAGGGTGTGTCAGTCCATGGTGGAGGGTGTGTCAGTGGATGGTGGAGGGTGTGTCAGTCCATGGTGGAGGGTGTGTCAGTCCATGATGGAGAGTGTGTCAGTCCATGGTGGAGGGTGTGTCAGTGGATGGTGGAGGATGTGTCAGTCCATGGTGGAGGGTGTGTCAGTCCATGGTGGAGAGTGTGTCAGTCCATGGTGGAGGGTGTGTCAGTCCATGGTGGAGGGTGTGTCAGTCCATGGTGGAGGGTCTGTCAGTGGATGGTGGAGGGTGTGTCAATCCATGGTGGAGGGTGTGTCAGTGGATGGTGGAGGGTGTGTCAGTCCATGGTGGAGGGTGTGTCAGTGGATGGTGGAGGGTGTGTCAGTCCATGGTGGAGGGTGTGTCAGTGGATGGTGGAGGGTGTGTCAGTCCATGGTGGAGGGTGTGTCAGTGGATGGTGGAGGGTGTGTCAGTCCATGGTAGAGGGTGTGTCAGTGGATGGTGGAGGGTGTGTCAGTCCATGGTGGAGGGTGTGTCAGTGGATGGTGGAGGGTGTGTCAGTCCATGGTGGAGGGTGTGTCAGTCCATGGTGGAGGGTGTGTCAGTGGATGGTGGAGGGTGTGTCAGTGGATGGTGGAGGGTGTGTCAGTCCATGGTGGAGGGTGTGTCAGTGGATGGTGGAGGTTATCATCACTACTGTCTGATTCAATCAAGCAAGTCATCACAATCCCACCAATTTATATTCTTGTCTTCATGACAGAAACATGCTTGTATTATCATTAAACACATTTAACTTGTTCACCTCTCTTTCATCAATAAATCAATATAAATGATATATATACTGTATATCAACTTGGTCAGTTGAAAAGTAGCTGGCCTGCAGAAGAAGTGTACAGTAAGTACAGTAAGTACAGTATGTCATGATATTTGTCAGGTATTTTAAACATGCACACAATATTAGTTAATCAACTTAGTTCCAGTAACATGAAGCACATAAATCTGCATAGGAGTATGTCACAAATTGATATTGTAT
>NC_084740.1:1813261-1983261 GCF_033978785.1 Entelurus aequoreus
TTAAACAATATACCCATTGATGCTAATTTGCTTTATTTTATTTTTAAAAAATACACCTGTTTACAGTAACTCATATTACAAATAAACTGTACATCTGATCAGTGATAAACATAGTACAACTGTACAGTATATGCATACTCTGCTACCACAAAAACACAAGGTCAAAATATATGAAACTAAATTATTTGGAATAATAATTGATCATAAAATATGTTGGAAACCGCATATTGAATATATAAAGGGAAAATACTCAAATCCATTGCTATTCTTTATAAAGTAAGACACATGCTGAATAAGAAATGTCTGCATATGTTATATTATTATTTTACTTTTCTATATCTAACATATTGTGTTGAAGTTTGGGGAAATGTTTATAAAACAGACACAGACCCAATTATTAAACTTCAAAAAAGGGTCATTAGAATAATACACAAAGCGTGCTACTTTGAACATACCAAGCCATTATTCATAAGTTCTAATGTGCTAAAATGTTCAGATATTGTGTTTTTAAAAATAATGGAAATTATATTTGGAGTAAAGAACAACAGCCTTCCAGCTTGTATTCTTAGGTTAGTTTCATTAAGGCAGGGGTGTCCAAACTTTTTCCACTGAGGGCCGTAAACGGACAAATTGAAGCATGCGGGGGCCATTTTGATATTTTTCATTTTCAAACCTTAACAAATTTTTTTTTTTTTTTTAACATTTAGGGCTACTGGGGACCAAAAAGGGTCTCAGTCATTAAAATGTAAAAAATAAGTCAAATTATTATTATTTTTTATTTAACGCTTACAGTAAATCTCTATATCAACTTCAGGTTGATATAAAGTTAAAAAAAATATATATATATATATTTTATGCCTTTTCTGTCAAAGACAACTTTGTTTTTTAAAGTCAAACTGAAATATGCAGTATTTAGTAATTAGAGCCCTAAAAGATCAATAATGCAGGACACCATTGATTTTAATTATTGAATATATTTGAGTAATCACAGTGAAATGTTAAATAAAATCCTACTAAATATATTTGGGTTCCAAAAAGTCCCCCACTCATAAAGTGATACATTTTTATTAGTTTTTTTTTTACTTTTAACACTTAAATTACGAGATCAACTTCAGATATATCTGTCCATTGTACGTTTGAACTATTATTTTGTTTGTATTATGCTGTTTTGTCAAATAAAACGTTGATGTTTTTTTTATGGCAACCACACAATATATGCAATATTTTTTCCACATAAAACATTTTAAAGTGATATTTTTTAAGTAATAAATCATTATAACATAGATTTTTAGTCTTTTTTTTTATTTTAGCAATGGCAAAAAAAGAAAAAGAAACAAAGACAAAAGAAAAAAAAAACAGCCTGCATGGCAGCTTTTGTGTCAACATTGCAACTTTTTCTTGTTAGATTTCAACTCATTCCACTTTTTTTAAATGTTTTTTTTTTATTTTTGCAATATTATCAATTTTGCAATTTTTGCCGAATGTGTGGCGGGCCGGTAAACAATTATCTGCGGGCCGCAAATGGCCCCCGGGCCGCACTTTGGACACCTCTGCATTAAGAGGACAAAACTATAATCTACAGGGGATATTTCATTTTTGAAATAGGTAAAGTAAGAAGGAACAGGGGCGCCGCTAGGGATTTTGGGCCCCATGAAAAGAATCTTTACAGGGCCCCCAACACAGCGGCAACATTATAATTTCATCAACATAACATTCTCATATAATATGTTAATTTGCTTTCTTTAAGTAAAAAAAAAAGGTCAAAGACAAAGCTATTCGGTTTCTTGTGAGTATATACACTTCACTGCCGATGTGTGGGGGGGGGGGGGGGGGAAATGTCATGTCATGTTATGATTATCTTTAACCGAATCACAGCAGTGCTCAAATTAAAAAAACAGCATTCCCTCTCATGTGATTTTGCTTAATTAACATTAATGATGTGCACTTTAACAACTAGGCTTACAACTATACCTAATATATAAAGGGGTGGAAAAGTGACTATTACCTGCAGGGCAAACATTAACTAACCAGAAGGCAATAACAATGTAAACAGAAAACACCTGCTTAAAAGATCTAATACAAATGTCCCTGAGGAATGTAAGGTGGGAGTACTGTAATTACCTAACGTTACATTATTATTTTCCATAACAATTTAGCCCCCTCCACAAGATTAACCCGACGTTAAAACAGAACTAGCTATTTATTGATTAGCAATTGCCGAATCATGTAACATTAGCTTAATGCTAAAAAGCCAGGTTACTATCACATTCTGTAACAGACAAATAATTCATGTAGGCTAACGTTACCTACCTGCTACCTCTGTCTTTTTCTCGTTTCTCCTCTTTTTTTGTCTTTTTTCTTCCCTGGGCACCTGACAGTTCTGGCCTTTTTGACATCTTGTGTTGATTTTTTGATGTGGTGACGTCCAAAAAGAGTCATGATACGGGAAGGCAGGGGGCGCACCGTGCGGGGGAGGGGGGGGGCGTAATGTTGTAACAAATAATATTTCTATTGAATAGGCTTTACTTTGCATTTTAATTAACGTGGGATTATTTTTTGTATTTAGAAATAATAGTTCCAACTTTTTTTTTTTTCCTCCAACATTTGTGGCACTGGCGTGGCGCCCCCTGATGGAGGGCACCCTTAGCATTTGCCTATACGGCCTATGCCACGGGCCGGCCCTGGGAATAAGCATCGAATGCAACATGCTAGATCTTGCAGCTAATTATTAACTAAAATACAACAGACAAGCTATTGTAATGTCTGCTCGCGGAAAAACAAAAATCCTAATCTACGATTTGACTCCCTCGAATGGCCTTGACGCTCCAACAACAGGAGCAGGCTGTTCTGAAAACATCCCCCCCGAGGACACCTCAATGATGGACGCTTTTGACCTCCCTGCCTCCTCAACGACACCTGGAGTCGAACTTTTGCTTGCATGCAGAACGGCCCCATGCTTATAAACACTACATAAACACACCCAAGACAATGGGCATATACACAAACACACACCCTCCCCCACCCCACGCTTTCACCACTGCTTGATTCCCTTTATGGGTGATGGATGGCTGGCAGCGCTTCATAGCAGCAGTCGACCTCCAGGGCCCCAACTTCCCCCCGCCCCCTCTGTAGCGAGTTGTTGTGATTAAATGTAACTTATTTATGTGTGCATGGCATGGAGGTTTTTTCCCACTCCAGACTAGGCCCCCTTAGAAGCCCAGTCTAGATTGTATTATTTTACTCATCTTCTTCCCCAGCGTTTTACCTTTTTCCCACCTTTTACGGGGCGCCTCGTGGCGACCCATCAGCGTTCCTGTTCTGTAACCCTGTACACTGTTTGTTTGTCTAATCTTGAACGGGTTTGTGCTGAAAACATAGTTTCGTTGTACTTGTTGCAATGACAACAAAGACCTATCCTATCCTATCCTAGAACAACATGATTTAATGCAAATTCAGTTGAATTTCAACCCTGCACTGTGCATTCCTCCATCACATGTGCAGTGCATTCTTCCATCACATGCCCAGATAATTGCCAGCATGCTACACACTACAGCAGGGCTATTGAGGCCACACTAGTATTTGAGCCCAATGACTTCATCCAGTCAGGTAAGTGTTGATGATATTACTGGGGTAAATATATTTGATCTATGGTATTTAAGTGTAATAGAGGTGTAATTGCTTGTTACTGTATGACTGTAGACTACTCCAGCAGACTTCCACTCAAGCTAGCTAGCTGTTCCTGTACTTGTTCAATGATTTTGGGGCCAATATCTCTAGCTAGCTAGGTTTATGTAGCACCACAGTCTCATAATGAACCCAAAATATTTCTCCGTTAGCCGTGATGCTAATTTTCCTCTATGATAAATCCCATTCATTTATGCTAACAACGTTAGCGATCCGAATTGACCTTTTTTGAGATGTGTAAAGTTCAACTAAATCAAAAGGTGTAGTTTCCTCTGCCTTCTGTTCTGCTAGCCATTCTGTTGTCATACAAGAATGTAGCTTATAGTTTGATTTAGCATGCTGATTGACTGTTCATTTATTCATCTAGTCTATTTCTATTCATTTGTCCATCAGTAACATATTTTTAAAGACTACTCCAATTGTTCAGCTGACTATTTATATCTGTGTGTGGCATTGCATTAGACTTTTACAAGAATCAATAAACCATACTTGCCAACCCTCCCGGATTTACCGGGAGACTCCTGGAATTCAGCGCCTCTCTCGAAAACCTCCCGGAAGAAATTTTCTCCCGAAAATCTCCCGGAATTCGGCCGGAGCTGGAGGCCACGCCCCCTCCAGCTCCATGCGGACCTGAGTGGGGACAGCGACGACAGTCTGTTTTCACGTCCGCTTTCCCACGATATAAACAGCGTGCCCGCCCAATGACGTCATAACTATAGAATGATCGAGGGCGAGTTCTTGGTTTCGTATGTGGGTTTATTGTTAGGCAGTTTCATTAACGTCCTCCCAGCGCGGTAACAACACACAACAACACACGTCACGTTTTTGTCTACCGTAAAGCAGTTCGTCTGCCGTAATCAGCAATGTTGTGACACTCTTAAACAGGACAATACTGCCATCTACTGGATAGCCTCCGGAACACTGAAATTCTAGTATTTCTTTTATTTATATGTATAATAAAATAAATAAATATATATATATATATATATATATATATATATATATATATATATATATATATATATATGTATATATAGCTAGAATTCACTGAAAGTCAAGTATTATACATATATATGTATACATATATATGAAATATATATGAAATACTCGAGTTGGTGAATTCTAGCTGTAAATATACTTCTCCCCTCTTAACCACCAAAGAGCTACGTCAAAAATGCCACAAAGATGCAGCAGCATATAGACAAGTGCCCAATAATATATCATTATTGTCATTCCCCATTCATTCCCATAGACGGTGTCCAACTTTCAATCATCAAAAAATGGTCAATATTTCCAAACTTCCCGAGCTTAACTTCTCGTGGTAAATTTCCGGAAACTTACCGGAAACTTTCCACCCCTTTGCAACCCTAGTCGCAGTGCTATATATTGTGAGTCTTATTCAGTTGTTCTGCATTCTTTTCCCTTGGCCATGACTCTGAAAACAAGACCTCTTCATCCAGGACTAAGATGGCAGTGGACGATGAAGACTTCCCCGTGGCTTCATGTTCGGTTCTTCTCGAATGTGTGGCGGTCGATTCTCTTTTGTTATTTTTGCAACCAAAAAGGTTTGATGGTTCCATCATCATTCATCATCAATGTAGTAGTCCTTTATTTCAATTGTTAGTTTTTGTCTTTATTGCGTGTTGTGTCATTTATTTTATTTTATTATTTATTTATTTTTACCCCATATTTGTTCCCACTACCACACCTTAAATTGGAGTCCTTAATCTCGTTATATGCAAATATAATGACAATAAAGTCCATTCTATTCTATTTTACCATGAATTGATTAACGTGGACCCCGACTTGAACAAGTTGAAAAACTTATTGGGATGTGGGAAATAAATTGTTAAACCTACTCGGTGGCCTAGTGGTTAGAGTGTCCGCCCTGAGATGGGTAGGTCGTGAGTTCAAACCCCGGCCGAGTCATACCAAAGACTATAAAAATGGGAGCCATTACCTCCCTGCTTGGCACTCGGCATCAAGGGTTGGAATTGGGGGTTAAATCACCAAAAATGAATCCCGGGCGCCATCACTGCTCACTGCTCCCCTCACCTCCCAGGGGGTGAACAAGGGGATGGGTCAAATGCAGAGAATAATTTCGCCACACCTAGTGTGTGTGTGACTATCATTGGTACTTTAACTTTAGACGTGACTAGGTTGGTAGAAGGTGGGGATTGAACCAGGAACCCTCGGGTTGCTGGCACGGCCATTATACCAACGGCGCCACGCCGTCCCCAAGGAGGAGTGTCATAAAAACACGTCTTTCTGTGGCAGCATCGGAGAAAGTTGTACATGATACTTTAACTTTAAATAATAATCTTTTCCATCAAACTGCTTGTTTTTAATTCCCCTTTTTGCCATTTTGCAAAACAAACTTGTTTTTTGTGTAAGCTGTAACCTTTTGAGATCTTTTTAAAAAATTGCAATAGAAATGAAATGTATTATTTTACATTTTTAATTCATTTAAACATAAAGTTTCCATCGCTTTTTCCTTATCTTTATAATTATTTTTTTCATTTATGTATTGTTACATTTCAAATAATAACAAGCATGCTAATTGATAAATATTATTATTTATCATCAATTTGGTATTACAATAAGTATCGTTATTGTTTCGATTGTAGCGTAAAATGTTCATTGTTTATACTGTGGCTTTAATTGAGGTTTTTTTTCATTAATGATGGTATCATATTTATACATATTGTATCTGCTGATGTACTTCTGTTGTTGTTTGTGTGGCACTTTCTGTTTTGTCCCCACAATTCCCCGTCTATTTTTCTTTTATCCCCTCCTGGTTAAACCAAACACTGAACATATCCCAACAGCACAAGTTCCAAATAAATACATGAAAATCAACATAAAGTTGACAAATCCCAAACTGGATTACCAACATAATTGACTGGGGAAATCTGCCATTATATTCTTATCAATGGTTTATTATGGCTTATGGAAAATAAAATAACACAATCCAGTAGCTCATAATATTAGAAAAAACATCTATCCATACATCCACTTTCTACCGCTTGTCCCTTTCCAATAGTTCAATAACGTATAGGTAGATAATTACTCTAATTCGGTGTTTTTCAACCTTTTTTGAGCCAAGGCACATGTTTTTCTTTGAAAAAATGCGGAGGCACACCACCAGCAGAAAACAT
This sequence comes from Entelurus aequoreus, assembly GCF_033978785.1. NCBI lineage: Eukaryota > Metazoa > Chordata > Actinopteri > Syngnathiformes > Syngnathidae > Entelurus > Entelurus aequoreus. The sequence goes on from NC_084740.1 coordinate 1,820,104, forward strand.
TAAAAAAAATGAAACTCAGTAGCCGATATTGACAGTAAAAAGTGGTTGTCGCAATTGTTGGATATGACTTTAAAGCATAACCAAGCATGCATCACTATAGCTCTTGTCTCAAAGTAGGTGTACTGTCACCACCTGTCACATCACACCCTGACTTATTTGGAGCTTTTTTTGCTGTTTTCCTGTGTGTAGTGTTTTACTTCTCCTATTTTGGTGGCTTTTTCTCTTTTATTTTGGTATTTTCCTGTAGCTGTTTCATGTCCTTTGAGCGATATTTCCCGCATCTTCTTTGTTTTTGGAATCAAGAATATTTCAGTTGTTTTTATCCTTCTTTGTGGGGACATTGTTGATTGTCATGTCATGTTCGGATGTACTTTGTGGTTGCCGTCTTTGCTCCTCAGTAAGTCTTTGCTGTCGTCCAGCATTCTGTTTTTGTTTACTTTGTAGCCAGTTCAGTTTTAGTTTGGTTCTGCATGGCCTTCCCTAAGCTTCAATGCCTTTTCTTAGGGGCACTCACCTTTTGTTTATTTTTGGTTTAAGCATTAGACATCTTTTTACCTGCACCCTGCCTCCCACTGTTTCCGACATCTACAACGCAATTAGCTAGCGGCTGCCACCTACTGATATGGAAGAGTATTACACGGTTACTCTGCCGAGCTCTAGACAGCACCGACACTCAACAACAACACATCATTTGCAGACTATAATTACTGCTTTGCAAACAATATTTTTAACCCAACTGAAACTAGATAATCACAGTGTTTGAAAAACAATGCTCTAATTAGCAAAAAAAAAAAACCTTCCTCAGCCTTTAATTTTTTATCTTAGTCTGAAATAAACTCATGCAATCAAATCAGTTTTGCACAATATTCTAATTAATTGAGATGAGGGGGGAACACAAATGTATTAATACCTCTCAACAACAACAAACTATTTCCATGCCATATCATACTTGGAGATGTCACTCATATTTTGCCCCAAAACACGATAATAGAACGTGTCCGCACAATTGCCCGAATGCTTGACGTGACTTTAGCACGAATAAGACTCATAAGGACGAGGATCTGCTGGTATGACGCATACATTTCATCCTCCAGCATTAAAGCTACTCGCGATGTTTTGTGGGCAGCAACACAGTCCATTACTCACCAATGACTCACATTTCCTCCGCGCTCTTAACTGTTGTTTGTCTCCCCCCGTAGCCTTTTTAACAATGACTCAGCAACCCAATGAAAGGTATTCTAAATCAGCATTAAGGTGAAAAAACAACAACACTGTGGGTCGCTCGGCACACACCTTCTGAGGCGACCACAACCTGCACTCTTCATTCATCATGTCGGAGCTACTCTTATGTTGAAGGTTCTCGCTGATATTTGACGACGGTCCAAGTGGGTTGCAGAGGCCGGTGGGCAGCCGTCAGAGGGCTTGTAGGGGGAGCGTGATGTAAAATGACCCAGTGCTCGGGAGTCCGTCTAAGTCCAAAGTATCACGGACATGCTGAGCTCCCACGCAGGATTAGTCATCTCTTTTGCACCACTTACTTGTTTTTGTGCACTCTACACTCAATCTCGCCACCTTCCTAAGACACACACACACAGAAACACACACATTCTTGCATTTCTGACCTTCTGGAGACCTGAGAAAAATGCCTCCCTCTTTAGGACCAGCCTTTCTAGATATATAAAGAAGTGTATTTACAACATTAATAATATATACATACTATGCAAATATAAAACAGCTTTTTGTGAAAAATGACTTGGAATTTCACAAGAAAAAAGGTCACAATTTCACAAGAAAAACTTTAGAATTTTGGCAGTATTATAATACAAAAAGTTGTAATTTTACTCAATGCAAGTCAAAATTTTACAAGAAAAACTAAACATTTGTGCAATATTATGATAAAAGTTGGAATTTGTCCCTATTTTACGAGCGCAACAAAAAAAATTGGCAATATTGTGATAAAAGTCGGAATTTCATATGACAAATGTCACCATTTTGCATTAAAAAGTAATAATTTTACAAAAAAAAAAATAAGTTGTTGCCAATTTTATAATAAATAAGTCAACACATAGTGAGAAAAAAACACAGCTTTTAGTTCATTTATGTATTTTTTTGGTCATTGGTTTTTAATCTTCATTATTTGGAAAATGTGCGCGATATTATGATAAAAGTTGGAATTTTACTCAAAAACAGTCGCAATTTTACGAAAAAAGCTTAAAATTTTGGCAATTTTGTGAAGAGTCGTAATTTTACCCGACAAGAAAACTTAAATCTGTTGGCAATATAATAATAATAAGCAGAAATTTTACTTGGCAAAATTATGACAAAAGTCATCATTTTACTCAAAAAAATGTCACCGTTTTACAAGAACAACAACAAATTGGCAATATTGTGATAAAAGTCAGAATTTTATATGACAAATGTCACCATTTTGCATTAAAAAGTAATAATTTAACAACCTCTGAAAAATGCCTACCTCTTTAGGACCAGCCTTTCTAGATATATAAAGAAGTGTATTTACAACATTAATAATATATACATACTATGCAAATATAAAAAAAGCTTTTTGTGAAAAATGTGTTGGAATTTCCCAAGAAAAAAGGTCACAATTTCACAAGAAAAACTTTAGAATTTTGGCAGTATTATAATAAAAAAAGTTGTAATTTTACTCAATGCAAGTCAAAATTTTACAAGAAAAATATGCAATATTATGATAAAAGTTGGAATTTGTCCCTATTTTACAAGCACAACTTAAAAAATTGGCAATATTGTGATAAGTCGGAATTTCATATGACAAATGTCACCATTTTGCATTGAAAAGTAATAATTTTACCAAAAAAAAAGTAAGTTGTTGCCAATTTTATAAGCAAGAAGTCAACACGTCGTGAGAAAAAAACACAGCTTTTAGTTCATTTATTTATTTTTTTGGTCATTGGTTTTTAATCTTCATTATTTAGAAAATTTGCGCAATATTATGATAAAAGTTGGAATTTTACTCAAAAACAGTCGCAATTTTACGAGAAAAGCTTAAAATTTTGGCAAATTTGTGAAGAGTCGTAATTTTAACCGACAAGAAAACTTAAAACTGTTGGCAATATAATAATAATAAGCAGAAATTTTACTTGGCAAAATTATGACAAAGGTCATAATTTTACTCAAAAAAATGTCACCGTTTTACAAGAACAACAACAAATTGTCAATATTGTGATACAAGTCCGAATTTTATATGACAAATGTCACCATTTTGCATTAAAAAGTAATAATTTAACAACCTCTGAAAAATGCCTACCTCTTTAAGACCAGCCTTTCTAGATATATAAAGATGTGTATTTACAACATTAATAATATATACATACTATGCAAATATAAAACAGCTTTTTGTGAAAAATTACTTGGAATTTCCCAAGAAAAAAGGTCACAATTTCACAAGAAAAACTTTAGAATTTTGGCAGTATTATAATAAAAAAAAGTTGTAATTTTACTCAATGCAAGTCAAAATTTTACAAGAAAAACTGCACATTTGTGCAATATTATGATAAAAGTTTGAATTTGTCCCTATTTTACAAGCACAACTTAAAAATTTGGCAATATTGTGATACAAGTCGGAATTTCATGACAAATGTCACCATTTTGCATTAAAAAGTAATAATTTTACAAAAAAAAAAAGTAAGTTGTTGCCAATTTTATAAGAAAGAAGTCAACACGTCGTGAGAAAAAACACAGCTTTTAGTTCATTTATTTATTTTTTTGGTCATTGGTTTTTAATCTTCATTATTTGGAAAATTTGCGTGATATGATAAAAGTTGGAATTTTACTCAATAACAGTCGCAATTTTACGAGAAAAACTTAAAATTTTGGCAATTTTGTGAAGAGTCGTAATTTTACTCGACAAATGTCAGAATTTTATAAGAAAACTTAAAACTGTTGGCAATATTATAATACTCAGAAATTTTACTTCGCAAAATTATGACGAAGGTCATCATTTTACTCAAAAAAATGTCACCGTTTTACAAGAACAATTAAAGAATTGGCAATATTGTGATAAAAGTCAGAATTTTATATGACAAATGTCACCATTTTGCGTTAAAAAGTAATAATTTTACCAAAAAAAAGTAATAATTTAACAAAAAAAAAGTAATAATTTTACGAGAAAATATTGCAATATTACCGAAACAGAAAGAATACGAGAAATTGTTCCCAATTTTATAAAAAAGACGTCAACACATTGTGAGAAAAAAACACAGCTTTTAGTTCATCTATTTATTTTTTTGGTCATTAGTTTTTAATCTTCATTATTTGGAAAATTTGGCAAATATTATGATAAAAGTTGGAATTTTACTCAATAACGGTCGCAATTTTACAAGAAAAGCTTAAAATGTTGGCAATTTTGTGAAGAGTCGTAATTTTACTCGACAAAAGTCACAATTTTATAAGAAAACTTAAAACTGTTGGCAATATTATAATAATAATCAGAAATGTGACTCTGCAAAATTATGAAAAGGGTCATAATTTTACTCCAAAAAATGTCACCGTTTTACAAGAACAACAAAATAATTGGCAATATTGTGATAAAAGTCAGAATTTTATATGACAAATGTCACCATTTTGCATTAAAAAGTAATAATTTAACAACCTCCGAAAAATGCCTACCTCTTTAGGACCAGCCTTTCTAGATATATAAAGAAGTGTATTTACAACATTAATAATATATACATACTATGCACATATAAAAAAAGCTTTTTGTGAAAAATGAGTTGGAATTTCACAAGAAAAAGTTCACAATTTCACAAGAAAAACTCAGAAATTTGGCAGTATTATAATAAAAAGTCGTAATTTTACTCAACGCAAGTCAACATGTTACAAGAAAAACTGCACATTTGTGCGATGTTATGATAAAAGTTAGAATTTGTCCCTATTTTACGAGCGCAACAAAAAAAATTGGCAATATTGTGCTAAAAGTCGGAATTTCATATGACAAATGTCACCATTTTGCATTAAAAAGTAATAATTTTACAAAAAAAAAAGTAAGTTGTTGCCAATTTTATAAGAAAGACGTCAACACGTCGTGAGAAAAAAACACAGCTTTTAGTTCATTTATTTATTTTTTTGGTCATTGGTTTTTAATCTTCATTATTTGGAAAATTTGCGCGATATGATAAAAGTTGGAATTCTACTCAAAAACAGTCGCAATTTTACGAGAAAAGCTTAAAATTTTGGCAATTTTGTGAAGAGTCGTAATTTTACTGGACAAAAGTCACAATTTTATAAGAAAACTTATAACTGTTGGCAATATTATAATAATACTCAGAAATTTTACTTCGCAAAATTATGACAAAGATCATCAATTTACTCAAAAAAAATGTCACCGTTTTACAAGAACAACAAATTGGCAATATTGTGATAAAAGTCAGAATTTTATATGACAAATGTCACCATTTTGCATTAAAAAGTAATAATTTAACAACCTCTGAAAAATGCCTCCCTCTTTAGGACCAGCCTTTCTAGATATATAAAGAAGTGTATTTACAACATTAATAATATATACATACTATGCAAATATAAAAAAGGTTGTTGTGAAAAATGTGTTTAAATTGACAAGAAAAAGGTCACAATTTCACAAGAAAAACTTAGAATTTTGTCAGTATTATAATACAAGTTGTCATTGTACTCAACGCAAGTCAACATGTTACAAGAAAAACTGAACATTTGTGCGATGTTATGATAAAAGTTGGAATTTTACTCATATATATTTATGTATATATATACATAAATATATACATATATATAGTGTGTATATACATATACACTGCATATGTATATATATATATGTATATATATATATATATATATATATATATATATATATATATGTATATACATATACAGTGTATATGTAAATACACACACATATATATTTATATATATATATATATATATATATATATATATATATATATATATATATATATATATATATATATATATATATGTATATACATATACAGTGTATATGTAAATACACACACATATATTTATATATATATATATATATATATATATATATATATATATATATATATATATATATATATATATATATATATATATATATATCAGTGACGTGCGGTGAGGTTCATGGCAGGTGAGGCACTGACTTCATCACAGTCAGATTTACAAACATATGAACCCTAAAGAGTATCTTATTCACCATTTGAGCAGCAGTTAACGGGTTATGTTTAAAAGCTCATACCAGCATTCTTCCCTGCTTGGCACTCAGCATCAAGGGTTGGAATTGGGGGTTAAATCACCAAAAATTATTCCCGGGCGCGGCGCCGCTGCTGCCCACTGCTCCCCTCACCTCCCAGGGGGTGAACAAGGGTGACGGGTCAAATGCAGAGGACACATTTCACCACACCTAGTGTGTGTGTGACAATCATTGGTACTTTAACTTTACACATACAAACTATAGCACACAAAAAAGCACATTTAATAAAAAAAAAACGTTATTATGGTCTTACCTTTACTTACAAGTGCGGGAACGGTGGTGTTGGTGTTGGAGGAGTTGTGAATGAATGAAATTTGAAATCCGTGCTGCAGTCTGCAGGTGTACCTAATGTTGTGTCCATGCGGTCGTTCGCGGCTCCACCAGCGTGAGCATCGTTGTTTTTGCACTTTTTGGCTTCTTGTTAAGTGACTTTTTTTTTGGGTGGATTCGGTCTTGCACGTGGAGGGTTTGGGTGTGGGCTTTGGTTGGTGTGGCGCTCCCGCCGGGCGGTGCATTCTGCGGCGGAGATGCTTGGCACCAGGAGGCGGGGTAATGAGACGAGCCTCTCACAGTGCGTCTTCGCAGCAGTTTTATGATCGCAGTGCATACCTATATTATATGTATACTTGTTGTACCAGCAGTGCATACCTATATTATATGTATACTTGTTGTACCAGCAGTGCATACATATACTATATGTATACTTGTTGTACCAGCAGTGCATACCTATACTATATGTATACTTGTTGTACCAGCAGTGCATACCTATACTATATGTATACTTGTTGTACCAGCAGTGCATACCTATATTATATGTATACTTGTTGTACCAGCAGTGCATACCTATACTATATGTATACTTGTTGTACCAGTAGTGCATACCTATATTATATGTATACTTGTTGTACCAGCAGTGCATACCTATATTATATGTATACTTGTTGTACCAGCAGTGCATACCTATACTATATGTATACTTGTTGTACCAGCAGTGCATACCTATACTATATGTATACGTGTTGTACCAGCAGTGCATACCTATATTATATGTATACTTGTTGTACCAGCAGTGCATACCTATACTATATGTATACTTGTTGTACCAGCAGTGCATACCTATACTATATGTATACGTGTTGTACCAGCAGTGCATACCTATACTATATGTATACTTGTTGTACCAGCAGTGCATACCTATATTATATGTATACTTGTTGTACCAGCAGTGCATACCTATACTATATGTATACTTGTTGTACCAGTAGTGCATACCTATATTATATGTATACTTGTTGTACCAGCAGTGCATACCTATATTATATGTATACTTGTTGTACCAGCAGTGCATACCTATACTATATGTATACTTGTTGTACCAGCAGTGCATACCTATACTATATGTATACGTGTTGTACCAGCAGTGCATACCTATATTATATGTATACTTGTTGTACCAGCAGTGCATACCTATACTATATGTATACTTGTTGTACCAGCAGTGCATACCTATACTATATGTATACGTGTTGTACCAGCAGTGCATACCTATACTATATGTATACTTGTTGTACCAGCAGTGCATACCTATATTATATGTATACTTGTTGTACCAGCAGTGCATACCTATATTATATGTATACTTGTTGTACCAGCAGTGCATACCTATATTATATGTATACTTGTTGTAGCAGCAGTGCATACCTATATTATATGTATACTTGTTGTACCAGCAGTGCATACCTATATTATATGTATACTTGTTGTACCAGCAGTGCATACCTATATTATATGTATACTTGTTGTACCAGCAGTGCATACCTATATTATATGTATACTTGTTGTACCAGCAGTGCATACCTATACTATATGTATACTTGTTGTAGCAGCAGTGCATACCTATATTATATGTATACTTGTTGTACCAGCAGTGCATACCTATATTATATGTATACTTGTTGTACCAGCAGTGCATACCTATATTATATGTATACTTGTTGTACCAGCAGTGCATACCTATATTATATGTATACTTGTTGTACCAGCAGTGCATACCTATACTATATGTATACTTGTTGTACCAGCAGTGCATACCTATACTATATGTATACGTGTTGTACCAGCAGTGCATACCTATACTATATGTATACTTGTTGTACCAGCAGTGCATACCTATATTATATGTATACTTGTTGTACCAGCAGTGCATACCTATATTATATGTATACTTGTTGTACCAGCAGTGCATACCTATATTATATGTATACTTGTTGTACCAGCAGTGCATACCTATACTATATGTATACTTGTTGTACCAGCAGTGCATACCTATACTATATGTATACTTGTTGTACCAGCAGTGCATACCTATATTATATGTATACTTGTTGTACCAGCAGTGCACACCTATACTATATGTATACTTGTTGTACCAGCAGTGCATACCTATACTATATGTATACTTGTTGTACCAGCAGTGCATACCTATACTATATGTATACGTGTTGTACCAGCAGTGCATACCTATACTATATGTATACTTGTTGTACCAGCAGTGCACACCTATACTATATGTATACTTGTTGTAGCAGCAGTGCATACCTATATTATATGTATACTTGTTGTACCAGCAGTGCATACCTATATTATATGTATACTTGTTGTACCAGCAGTGCACACCTATACTATATGTATACTTGTTGTACCAGCAGTGCATACCTATATTATATGTATACTTGTTGTACCAGCAGTGCACACCTATACTATATGTATACTTGTTGTACCAGCAGTGCATACCTATATTATATGTATACTTGTTGTACCAGCAGTGCATACCTATATTATATGTATACTTGTTGTACCAGCAGTGCATACCTATACTATATGTATACTACATGGATCATTTAGACCCCCAGAGGTATTTTGCAGTCAAACATGGCTGCCTCTCATGGTTAGAAACATGAATATGACTAAAATACGTACCAGTTGAACCAGTTTAGGTGTGCTTAGCCTCCATGTTTTCATTATTTTACTTACATAGACCAAATATTATATTTTAAAGAAATGATTCATGTAATCTAGTTAAAACAATGAGGTAAAACAACCTCTTATCACTACATACTGTATGCACACCCCTACGTTCCCACCAAGACCTTGGTCACTGGTGTGGCCACATGACTGCAAATAAGATATTGCAACAATGACGCCTAGTGGTCACACGCAGGACTGCAGGTGAATAAACAGTGTATGGATTCTAGCACACTACTTTTTAATTGACCAAGTGGAGGGGATCTACCTCATCTTTATATATATATATATATATATATACATACTAATATATATAATTATATGTATCATATATTATGTTTATATGTATATATATATATATATATATATATATATATATATATATATATATATATATATATATATATATATATGTATATATATATATATATATATATATAAATATATATAATTATATGTATCATATATTATGTTTATATGTGTATATAAATCATGAAGACAAGAATATAAGTTGGTATGATTGTGATGATGACCCCCTGCAACCCTGAAAGGGACAAGCGGTAGCAAATAGATGGATGGATGATCGTGATGACTTGCATTGATTGAATCAGACAGTAGTGATGATAACCTCCACTTTTTCACATGGAGGAGAACACAAGTCCTCCTTTCTGTCCAATACCACATGACGTTTGTCCATCTTCCATACTCCTTTTTATGCACTTTACAAGAAATACGTTGGCGGAAAACTCCCTAGCTTGCTAGTTTTCTGAGACTCTTATTTTGTTAGCGCAGGCAGGGTGGAGCTGGGCTTTTATTGTGAAGACAGGAGCTGTGCGGTTGGTCTTTAGGTTTTTTATAGCAGGTACGGCGCAAGAGTCTATTTTTCGCCTTCCTGTCGGTCGTTTTTTCTTAATAATGATCTGGCAGCAGCCGGCGTCATCTCACATGACCCTCGGGTGTTGTTGATGTCAATCAAGTGACCAAAGCCACGTCTTGGTGAAAATTGATGATCACTCATTTTTACCTCTATTTTTTTAATGCCTGGCTGGCGATGGACTGACACACCCTCCACCATCCACTGACACCCTCCACCATGGACTGACACACCCTCCACCATCCACTGACACACCCTCCACCATGGACTGACACACCCTCCACCATGGACTGACACACCCTCCACCATGGACTGACACACCCTCCACCATCCACTGACACACCCTCCACCATGGACTGACACACCCTCCACCATCCACTGACACACCCTCCACCATGGACTGACACACCCTCCACCATCCACTGACACACCCTCCACCATGGACTGACACACCCTCCACCATCCACTGACACACTCTCCACCATGGACTGACACACCCTCCACCATGGACTGACACACCCTCCACCATGGACTGACACACTCTCCACCATCCACTGACACACTCTCCACCATGGACTGACACACCCTCCACCATGGACTGACACACCCTCCACCATGGACTGACACACCCTCCACCATCCACTGACACACCCTCCACCATGGACTGACACACCCTCCACCATGGACTGACACACCCTCCACCATCCACTGACACACTCTCCACCATGGACTGACACACCCTCCACCATCCACTGACACACCCTCCACCATCCACTGACACACCCTCCACCATGGACTGACCCACCCTCCACCATGGACTGACACATCCTCCACCATGGACTGACACACCCTCCACCATGGACTGACACATCCTCCACCATGGACTGACACACCCTCCACCATCCACTGACACACTCTCCACCATGGACTGACACACCCTCCACCATGGACTGACACACCCTCCACCATGGACTGACACACCCTCCACCATGGACTGACACACTCTCCACCATCCACTGACACACCCTCCACCATGGACTGACACACTCTCTACCATGGACTGACACACCCTCCACCATGGACTGACACACCCTCCACCATCCACTGACACACTCTCCACCATGGACTGACACACCCTCCACCATCCACTGACACACCCTCCACCATCCACTGACACACCCTCCACCATGGACTGACCCACCCTCCACCATGGACTGACACATCCTCCACCATGGACTGACACACCCTCCACCATCCACTGACACACTCTCCACCATGGACTGACACACCCTCCACCATGGACTGACACACCCTCCACCATGGACTGACACACCCTCCACCATGGACTGACACACCCTCCACCATGGACTGACACACTCTCCACCATCCACTGACACACCCTCCGCCATGGACTGACACACCCTCCACCATCCACTGACACACCCTCCACCATCCACTGACACACCCTCCACCATGGACTGACCCACCCTCCACCATGGACTGACACATCCTCCACCATGGACTGACACACCCTCCACCATGGACTGACACACTCTCCACCATGGACTGACACACCCTCCACCATGGACTGACACACCCTCCACCATCCACTGACACACCCTCTACCATCCACTGACACACCCTCTACCATCCACTAACACACCCTCCACCATGGACTGACACACCCTCTACCATGGACTGACACACTCTCCACCATGGACTGACACACCCTCCACCATCCACTGACACACTCTCCACCATGGACTGACACACCCTCCACCATGGACTGACACACCCTCCACCATGGACTGACACACCCTCCACCATGGACTGACACACCCTCCACCATGGACTGACACACTCTCCACCATCCACTGACACACCCTCCGCCATGGACTGACACACCCTCCACCATCCACTGACACACCCTCCACCATCCACTGACACACCCTCCACCATGGACTGACCCACCCTCCACCATGGACTGACACATCCTCCACCATGGACTGACACACCCTCCACCATGGACTGACACACCCTCCACCATCCACTGACACACCCTCTACCATCCACTAACACACCCTCCACCATGGACTGACACACCCTCTACCATGGACTGACACACTCTCCACCTTGGACTGACACACCCTCCACCATGGACTGACACCCTCCACCATGGACTGACACACCCTTCACCATCCACTTACACACCCTCCACCATGGACTGACACACCGACGAACGAAATAAAGTCAGAAATAAAAACCCACAGCTGTAGTTGACTTTTCATTTCATTTAGTTCAAAAGTATGAATAATTAAGTGTCAATCAAAAATTCAGTTTAGTCTGCTTGGAAAATAAACCACCATTCCTGATCTAGTCTGGAGTCTGTGGGAGTTGCCAATAATCCAAACAAGTGATCCAGCTGTTGAGTCCAGAGTGGGGAAGGAAGGTGTGTTCCATATCTGATGCAGCAATGACAACAAACACTAAAGTGGTGCACCTGCAGCCTGCATGTAGCACACATGGAGGGCCGTGGCACCTTGTTGCCAAGGAGACGGCATGAGAAACTCGGGGGGGGGGGAGTTTCAGCACCATAAAAAAAAAGCCCCGCCCACTGGAGAGAATTGTTCTCAGCTCGTGCCGAGACGTCAGGCTGCCGTCAGTCGACTTTCTTCCGCTGCGGCACTTTTTGTCTTTCTATATTTATTTATTGACAGAATCCCCCGTCAATAAATAATGAGCACGCTGCCTTCCACCTTGCATCTGCTGCTCTCAACGCATTCATTCCTTTTTACTCATTTTTACTCATGCAATTGGACAGAACGCTCATAATCACCGTGACTTTTTATTAGCTCTTTTGCCGAAGGTGAATAAATAAAATGCTTTGTCTAATTAAGTAGATGTGGGCTGCAACACTTTTGTGTTCAAGGTTGAGTGGGTCGCGTTGTGTTTAAAGCAGGAGTCCCCAAACTACGGCCCGCAAGCGTCCAAAATCAGGCCCGCGGGAAGTCCAAAGTATTGAAAAAAAATAAAAAAAATAAATATATATATATATATATATTGTTGCGTCGACCAGCATTCCTCCAATGGGGAATTCAAATTGCTAGTCTCTCCCAGATTCTTTTTATGGCAATAAACTGATGTTTATATTCAATCAACAGGCAGTAGTTGGTATTTTGTGGTTTATTCTCAAAGCTTGGAGGACAAACCTGAGACCAACCCAGCACCCAAGCGTTCCCTAGCCCGGTCCAGATCGGTCTAGCTCGGTCTAGCTCAAACTCCCGGAAGTCCCGTGTTCTTCCGTCTGTCCCTCGCCCCCACTCTCTTTGTTTAGACTACTCCGAGTTATCTCTACTCTGACACATTCCAATCTAGAAGGCCGACACCTTACTATGAGACTCAAAAGAAGGAAGAATACTAGCTATTCTTTATATGACTATTGGAGTTTAGAAAGAAGTAACACTTAAATATGGATATGCTTCCAACAATATATATGTATATATATTAGAGATGTCCAATAATATCAGCAGGCCGATATTATCGGCCGATAAATGCGTTAAAATGTAATATCGGAAATTATCGGTATCGTTTTTTTAATTATCTGTATCGTTTTTTTTTCTTTTTTAATTAAATCAACATACAAAACACAAGATATACTTACAATTAGTGCACCAACCCCAAAATCCTCCCTCCCCCATTTACACTCATTCACACAAAAGGGTTGTTTCTTTCTGTTATTAATATTCTGGTTCCTACATTATATATCAATATATATCAATACAGTCTGCAAGGGATACAGTCCGTAAGCACACATGATTGTGCGTGCTGCTGCTCCACTAATAGTACTAACCTTTAACACTTCATTTGACTCATTTTCATTAATTACTAGTTTTTATGTAACTGTTTTTATATTGTTTTTCATTTATTCTTTGTTTTTATTCAGTCATTGGTGTAGCATAATATTGTTTTTAATATTATTTTTAATATCGTTTTTAATATTGTTTTTAATATTGTTTTTAACATGGCTGTGCAGCACTTTGGAAACATTCTTGTTGTGTAAATGTGCTATATAAATAAAGTGGATTGGATTGGATTGTTTTACTTTCTTTTTTATTCAAGAAAATGTTTTTAATTTATTTATCTTATTTTATTATTTAAAAAAAAAAGTACCTTATCTTCACCATACCCGGTTGTCCAAATTAGGCATAATAATGTGTTAATTTCACGACTGCATATATCGGTTGATATCGGTATCGGTAATTAAAGAGTTGGACAATATCGGAATATCGTATATCGGCAAAAAGCCATTATCGGACATCCCTAATATATATATATATATATATATATATATATATATATATATAATTATTATTTTTCTTATCTACTTTGTACCGCTTGCTAGTCACGGTGTCTCCTAGCCGCTAAGGCAAATCATATTGTCTAAAAATGCATTTTCTCAACGATAACGTGACATCATCGCACTCGGAAAGTGCGCTATATACATATATCTAATATATATATATATATATATATATATATATATATATATATATATATATATATATATATATATATATATATATGAGACTTTTGTCATTTAGGGCTATATAAATAAACGTTGATTGATTGATACATCTAATATATATATATATATATATATAAATATATAATATACTGTATATATATATATATATATATATATATATATATATATATATATATATATATATATATATATATATATATATATATATATATATATATATATATATATGATATATATATATATATATATATATATACACTACCGTTCAAAAGTTTGGGGTCACATTGAAATGTCCTTATTTTCAATGAAGATAACTTTAAACTAGTCTTAACTTGAAAGAAATACACTCTATACATTGCTAATGTGGTAAATGACTATTCTAGCTGCAAATGTCTGCTTTTTGGTGCAATATCTACATAGGTGTATAGAGGCCCATTTCCAGCAACTATCACTCCAGTGTTCTAATGGTACAATGTGTTTGCTCATTGGCTCAGAAGGCTAATTGATGATTAGAAAACCCTTGTGCAATCATGTTCACACATCTGAAAACAGTTTAGCTCGTTACAGGAGCTACAAAACTAACCTTCCTTTGAGCAGATTGAGTTTCTGGAGCATCACATTTGTGGGCTCAATTAAACGCTCAAAATGGCCAGAAAAAGAGAACTTTCATTTGAAACTCGACAGTCTATTCTTGTTCTTAGAAATGAAGGCTATTCCACTAAATTGTTTGGGTGACACCAAACTTTTGAACGGTAGTGTGTATATATATATATATATATATATATATATATATATATATATATATATATATATATATATATATATATATATATATATATATATATATTAGGGGTGTGGGAAAAAATCGATTCGAATTCGAATCGCGATTCTCACGTTGTGCGATTCAGAATCGATTCTCATTTTTAAAAAATCTATTTTTTATTAATCAATCCAACAAAACAATAGACAGCAATACCATAACAATGCAATCCAATTCCAAAACCAACCCAGCAACACTCAGAACTGCAATAAACAGCAATTGAGAGGAGACACAAACACCACACAGAACAAACCAAAAGTAGAGAAACAAAAATGATTATTATCAACAACAGTATCAATATTAGTTACAATTTCAACATAGCAGTGACTAAAAATCCCTCATTGACATTATCATTAGACATTTATAAAAAAAGAACAATAGTGTCACAGTGGCTTACACTTGCATCGCATCTCATAAGCTTGACAACACACTGTGTCCAATATTTTCACAAAAGATAAAATAAGTCATATTTTTGGTTCATTTAATAGATCAAACAAATGTACACTATTGCAATCAGTTGATAAAACATTGTCCTTTACAATTATAAACGCTTCAAATCATAAAAGCTCGACATCCATTGCTTTCGGTCTCCCCTAGAGTTTTGATTGATTGATTGATTGATTGAGACTTTTATTAGTAGGTTGCACAGTGAAGTACATATTCCGTACAATTGGCCACTAATGCTAGGTTCACACCAACGGCGCTTTGACGGCGCTTTAAAGCGGCATGCAAAGCGGCGTTAAAGCGTAACAAAGCCTGATTAAAGCGTGAGGGTCCTAATGGATGGTGGGAAAGCTTGTAGTGAAGCGGGACATGCGGCAAGTGCGCCAAAATTTTTTTAAACGGTTTAAAACAATTCTGCGCTCTGTCAAGAATGGAATAAAGCGCTGAGAGCGTATGAAAGCCTGACAAAGCTCAGCAAAACTTGACTCAAAGCGTAGGAAAGCTTAACAGATCTTGGTTCAAAGCGCGGACCCCAGTCTACAACTACAAATAGGAAGTGACTGTGATACCCACATATGCAATCTTCTCCAAGGTTTCTCATAGTCATTCACATCGACGTCCCACTGGGGTGAGTTTTTCCTTGCCCGTATGTGGGCTCTGTACCGAGGATGTCGTTGTGGCTCGTGCAGCCCTTTGAGACACTTGTGATTTAGGGCTATATAAATAAACATTGATTGATTGATTGTTCATTTATTGTGGGAATGTCAGAGAATACAAGAGTTATGGTTGAAAACAACAAAAGAAGCAATCACAGTCCTTAATATAAACATCCCAATGACACTGCAAACTTGTATTCTTGGGGATCTCCATCAATTTAGTAACGTGTCATCAAAGAGTAAAAATGCATTTCTTTCAATTTGCATGATAACAAAAAGGGTAAATTAAAAAAATGGATAGATGTTGATAGTCCAACTCATACTGACTGCTACACACAAGCTATGGGGATGATATCAGTAGAACAAAACTGCATTTAGTTTAGATAATAATGAGTAATATATTGGAATATGGGATCCATTATTTAAATTTGTTTTAACTGATAAATGAACCAAAATATGACTTATTATATCATTGTGTAAAATATTGGACACAGTGTGTTGTCAAGCTTATGAGATGCGATGCAAGTGTAAGCCACTGTGACACTATTGTTCATTTTTTTTAATTAATGTTTGTAATGATAATATCAATGCGGGATTTTTAATCACTGCTATGTTGAAATTATTACTAACATTGATACTGTTGTTGATAATATTCATTTTTGTCTCACTACTTTTGGATTGTTCCGTGTGGTGTTTGTGTCTCCTCAATTGCTCTGTTTATTGCTATTCTGGATGTTGCTGGCTCGGGTTTGCTTTTGAAATTGTATTGCATTGTTATGGTATTGTTGTGTATTGTTTTCATTAGGGATGTCCGATAAATGCGTTAAAATGTAATATCGGAAATTATCGGTATCGTTTTTTTTATTATCTGTATCTTTATTTTTTTATTTTTATTAAATCAACATAAAAAACACAAGATACAGTTACAATTAGTGCACCAACCCAAAAAACCTCCCTCCCCCCATTTCTTTCTGTTATCAATATTCTGGTTCCTACATGATATATCAATATATATCAATACAGTCTGCAAGGGATACAGTCCGTAAGCACACATGATTGTGCGTGCTGCTGCTCCACTAATAGTACTAACCTTTAACAGTTCATTTTACTCATTTTCATTCATTACTAGTTTCTATGTAACTGTTTTTATATTGTTTTACTTTCTTTTTTATTCAAGAAAATGTTTTTAATTTAGTTATCTTATTTTATTATTTAAAAAAAAAAAGTACCTTATCTTCACCATACCTGGTTGTCCAAATTAGGCATAATAATGTGTTCATTCCACGACTGCATATATCGGTTGACATCGGTATCGGTAAAAAAGAGTTGGACAATATCGGAATATCGGATATCGGCAAAAAGCCATTATCGGACATCCCTAGTTTTCATTAAAAAAAAAAAAAAAAAAAAAAAAAAATCGTTTTTGAATCGAGAATCGTGTTGAATTGAAAAAAATAAATACATCGATTTTTAATTGGAATCGTGACCCCCAGAATCGATTTTGTCAGAGAATAAAAGAGTTATGGTTGAAAACAACAAAAGAAGCAATCACAGTCTTTAATATAAACATCCCAATGACACTGCAAACTTGTATTCTTGGGGATCTCCATCAATTTAGTAACGTGTCATCAAAGAGTAAAAATGCATTTCTTTCAATATGCATGATAACAAAAAGGGTAATATTAAAAATATTGATAGATGTTGATAGTCCAACTCATACTGACTGCTACACACAAGCTATGGAGATGATATCAGTAGAAAAAAACTGCATTTAGTTGAGATAATAATGAGTAATATATTGGAATATGGGATCCATTATTTAAATTTGTTTTAACTATTAAATGAATCAAAATATCGGATATCGGCAAAAAGCCATTATCGGACATCCCTAGTTTTCATTTAAAAAAAAAAAAAAAAAAAAAAAAAAAAAAAAAATCGTTTTTGAATCGAGAATCGTGTTGAATTGAAAAAAATGAATACATCGATTTTTAATTGGAATCGTGACACCTAGAATCGATTTTGTCAGAGAATAAAAGAGTTATGGTTGAAAATAACAAAAGAAGCAATCACAGTCCTTAATATAAACATCCCAATGACACTGCAAACTTGTATTCTTGGGGATCTCCATCAATTTAGTAACGTGTCATCAAAGAGTAAAAATGCATTTCTTTCAATATGCATGATAACAAAAAGGGTAATATTAAAAATATTGATAGATGTTGACAGTCCAACTCATACTGACTGCTACACACAAGCTATGGAGATGATATCAGTAGAAAAAAACTGCATTTAGTTGAGATAATAATGAGTAATATATTGGAATATGGGATCCATTATTTAAATTTGTTTTAACTATTAAATTAACCAAAATATCGGATATCGGCAAAAAGCCATTATCGGACATCCCTAGTTTTCATTAAAAAAATTTAAAAAAAAAATCAATTAAAAAAAAATCGTTTTTGAATCGAGAATCGTGTTGAATTGAAAAAAATGAATACATCGATTTTTAATTGGAATCGTGACCCCTAGAATCGATTTTGAATGGAATCGTGGGACACCCAAAGATTCACAGCCCTAATTTAAAGTCACCATAATCTGACTCTTGGTCATTGACTTCAAATACCTGAAGGCGTGTCTCGGTTACAGGAGGAGCGAGAGAGGCAGTGATTCATGCATTCATAAACATGAGCCCTGCACGGGGGTCTATGTCTGGAATATATGCAGGCACAGCCAGGTTTGATCTATTTGCAGCAGCGAGCACTGAGACATTCTTTATGCACTTTTCTGCTTTTTATTCCTGCACCAATGCCCACTTTCAGAGTCAAATGCCGCCTGGTTAGCAGCCACCGGGGGCGCACTGCGTTTGGGTACACACCTTTCCTGGCTGGCAGCCTGGTTTCTGCAGAGCAAATCCAACCAGTTATTGTCCGTGAATTGCAAAGGCCAATGGAATGTTCACGCGTGCACCACTAGGTGTCAGTGTAGCAGCGTGTGCTAGAGAGCACTGCCGCGGTCTCTCACCTGAGCCTGGGTGCGTGGCGCCCGCACGGGCCGGTGGTCCGGGTGGTTGGGGGTCCAAGGCCCCAGGCTCTGGTTGGAGTAGAAGTCCATGGGGTAGACCTCCTTCCAGGTGCTCTCCTGGAGAGCCACAGCTGCCTGAGAGGAGCAAAATGCAGGAATTAGGATGACACCAACGCGTGAATTCTACAGATTAGAATTATGGTTTAAAGCAGGGGTGTCCACAGTGCGGCCCGGGGGCCTTTTGCGGCCCGCGGGTCATTTTTTAACGGCCCCACGGCACATTTTAAAAATACGATTGAAAAAAATTAAAAACATAAAAAGTGGTATATAAGAGCAAACAGGTGAAATCAGTGTTTCCCACACATTCATTTATTTGTGGCGGCCCGCCACGAAAGAATTAAGGCCGCCACAAAAAAAATAAAAATAAAAAAAATAAAAAAAATATTTTTTATTTTTATTTTAAATTTTAAATTTTTTATTTTTTTGTCCTGTCCAGCTTCTCAGGCAAATCATATAGCAGATGTAGATGCCCATATCGGCTGTTCACATTTACTTTACAAAAGAGAAGTGTAGGATCAAGATTTTTGGAGCTCTTTATTCAGTGGACCAGGGGCCGTACTTATCAAGCGTCTTAGAGTGCCATTTTACACTTAAGTCCTGAGAATTTGCGAAATTTAGTCCTACTCTCAAACTTAAGAATAAAAGTTTTTTATCAACGTTCTTAAGTCTAAGAATCACTCCTACTCTCCACGATATTTA
The DNA here is from genome assembly GCF_033978785.1 of Entelurus aequoreus. Taxonomy (NCBI): domain Eukaryota; kingdom Metazoa; phylum Chordata; class Actinopteri; order Syngnathiformes; family Syngnathidae; genus Entelurus; species Entelurus aequoreus. The sequence continues at coordinate 1,840,510 of NC_084740.1, forward strand.
AGAGACCTTCAGAGGTGTCTTAAGTGGTTAGGAGTTGCCAGCAGGGGATGGCACTGAGGCGAGAGAGACGTGGCCGAACGTTCAGGGAGCGTAACGATGTCCTGGATTTGTTTGATGACGAGCAGCTGATCAAACGGTATCGTTTAGACAGAGCGGGTATTATTTTTGTCACAGATTTAATACTTTTCGATTCGTTGTTGATTTCTGCATGTGTCTGCAGTGGGCTAGTATATATAGAGCCACCCACACCAGTTTCAAATTAGTTGCCTAATTAATGAATTGGAAAGAAAATGTTATGAGAGTAGCATATGTGTGTGTGTGTGGCCCTTTAATAGGTGACAGCATGTGAGGTGAGTGACGTCAGTGAGTGTGTGGGCGAGAGAAGAGAGGGAGCGGTAGCGTGAGTGCCGGCGGGGACTAGTTTGTTTTGTATTATTTTGTAGTTTATTGTCAAAATATACACTCCCATTGTCCACTTAAATATTTCCAAGATATTTCTTTATTCTTAGACAAGGGATTCCCTTCCGTGATTGGTCATTTCTATGGACACAGAAATGACGTCACCTCAAATTGCGTTTACGGCACATAGTAATGTCGTAATTCAGCTCTGAGTGTGACACTTAAGATTCAGTCCTACACTTCGCTGAAAGTGTGAGTAAGACGCTTGATAACTAACTTTTAAGTGCAGCTTTCAGCGAAGAATTTATTTACTCTTAAGTCAACTCTTAGCAGACTTCTTAGAGTGCCATTTTACACTTAAGTCCTGAGAATTTGCGAAATTTAGTCCTACTCTCAAACTTAAGAATAAAAGCTTTTTATCAACGTTCTTAAGTCTAAGAATCACTCCTACTCTCAACGATATTTAAGAGACCTTCAGAGGTGTCTTAAGTGGTTAGGAGTTGCCAGCGGGAGATGGCACTGAGGCGAGAGAGACGTGGCCGAACATTCAGGGAGCGGAACGATGTCCTGGATTTGTTTGATGACGAGCAGCTGATCAAACGGTATCGTTTAGACAGAGCGGGTATTATTTTTGTCACAGATTTAATACTTTTCGATTCCTTGTTGATTTCTGCATGTGTCTGCAGTGGGCTAGTATATATAGAGCCACCCACACCAGTTTCAAATTAGTTGCCTAATTAATGAATTGGAAAGAAAATGTTATGACAGTAGCGTATGTGTGTGGCCGTGAGGTGAGTGACGTCAGTGAGTGTGTGGGCGAGAGAAGAGAGGGAGCGGTAGCGTGAGTGCCGGCGGGGACTAGTTTGTTTTGTATTATTTTGTAGTTTATTGTCAAAATATACACTCCCATTGTCCACTTAAATATTTCCAAGATATTTCTTTATTCTTAGACAAGGGATTCCCTTCCGTGATTGGTCATTTCTATGGACACAGAAATGACGTCACCTAAAATTCCATTTACGGCACATAGTAATGTCGTAATTCAGCTCGGAGTGTGACACTTAAGATTCAGTCCTACACTTCGCTGAAAGTGTGAGTAAGACGCTTGATAACTAACTTTTAAGTGCAGCTTTCAGCGAAGAATTTATTTACTCTTAAGTCAACTCTTAGCAGACTTCTTAGGAGTCATTCTAAGAAGCTTGATAAGTACGGCCCCAGATGTTTGATGAAGCTCTGTGTCTATCTACCACCACTACTGTTTTATGTTTATTTGTTACTGACTGCGGCAGGACACCTCTGTTTCACTTTATGTTGCTGGTAAATAATATGGTTGTAGTAGTAGGCTAAAGTTAAATTATTTAGTACGCACTAATTAAAGGGGCAGAGCTTTAAGAGACATTTTAGCTTTTATATTTTTATAAGATATATTTTTTTGTAAGAACCACAATTAATAAATATATTTCAGTGAATAACTTATTGTTCAAATCTGTATATAAATATGTACATAAAGTGTTGTAATTATATTGTAAAATGGATGGATGGATGGACGTTTAAAACAAAACTGTCATTATTAATTAGTAAGTATACATTTTTTGAGCCTTTTTAGAGAAAATCATATCATTGTAGTAAATTATGCAAATTAAGCGATGATGTCATGTGACCACACCCATAGCCACGCCCATAGCCACAGGTATATTGGCAGTTTATGGGAAACACTGGAAATGTAACAAGAAAATGTTGCAATGTTTACTCTAATAACACAAAGTTTCTTTCTTTAAAAAATAATACTGAATCAAAATCAATGTTAGTATGAATTATTGACCTATTCAAGGCTCCAATTAAGTCACATTAAATATTCCACTTTGAGGTATTTTTGGGGGGAAATGTTGCATATTTTGTGTTTGCCATATAAAAAATTGAGCTGATTTTTTTAAAATAAGGGCCTAAAACGAACAAACAAAAAACATAAACAACAATAAAACTTATAATTGACGGATAGATCTGAAGTGGATCTCGAGATTAAACAGTAAACAGTAAAAAAAAAATTAGAATTAATTTTGTAACACTTTAATGAGTAGGACCCTTTTGAATACCCAATAATTTTAGTGTGATTAGTTTTTAAGTGTCATTGCTCAAAAAATAATAATGAATTGATATCAATGGTGTTATGAGTTATTGACCTTTTTAAGGCTCCAATTAATATATAATCTGAAATATTCCACTTAAAAATTGTATTGGGTGAAAATATTGCATATTTTGTGTTTTTTTCCATAAAAAACTGGGTTTTCTTTGACAAAAAGAGCACACACCTTAAATCTTTAAAAACGTTATATTGACAGATAGACCTAATGTTGATCTAGAGATTTAATTTAAAAAAAATTAAATAATAATAATACTGAATAACGACACATTTTTTTATATTTTTTTGACCAAAACCCTTTGGGGTCCCCTGGGATCAAGCCTGAGTGGAGGCCTAAATGTATATTTTTTATACATATATTCAATTGGTTTTTAAAATAAAAAATATCAAAATGGCCCCCGCTTGCTTGGATTTTTTAGTGCGGGGCCCTCAGTGGAAAAAGTTTGGACACCCCTGGTTTAAAGTGAAAGTACCAATGATAGTCACACACACACACTAGGTGTGGCGGAACTATTCTCTGCTTTGACCCATCCCCCTTGTGAGGGGAGCAGTGGGCAGCACCCGGAATCATTTTTGGTGATTTAATAATAATAATAGATTTTATTTGTAAATAATCACTTGCCATTGAGCAAACAACCTCAAAGTGCTACAATGTATTAAAAAAATAAATAAAAAGATTATACAAATAAATAAAATTAAAAACTAGAACTAGCACGCATATATCTAAAAAAAAAAAAGGCTTTTTTAAAAAGAAGGGTTTTTAATAGAGATAAATGCTATAAAATGTAATATCGAAAAAGTAAAATTCATGACTTTTTAAAACGCCGCTATACGGAGTGGTACACACACGTAGAGAGAGTCATACTTGCCAACCCTCCCCATTTCCCCGGGAGACTCCCGAATTTCAGTGCCCCTCCCGAAAATCTCCCGGGGCAACCATTCTAAAAACTTCTCCCGATTTCCACCCAGACAACAATATTGGGGGCGTGCCTTAAAGGCGTGCCGGCCCAATCACATAATATCTACGGCTTTTCACACACACACAAGTGAATGCGATGCATACTTGGTCAACAGCCATACAGGCCACACTGAGGGTGGCCGTATAAACAACTTTAACACTGTAACAAATATGCGCCACAATGTGAACCCACACCAAACAAGAATGGCAAACACATTTCGGGAGAACATCCGCACCGTAACACAATATACACACAACACAACAAATACCCAGAACCCCTTGCAGCACTAACTCTTCCGGGACGCTACAATATACACCCCCCCCGTCCCCCCCGCAAACCTCAACCTCCTCATGCTCTCTCAGGGAGAGCATCTCCCAAATCCCAAGCTGCTGTTTTGATGCATGTTTAGTTTTATTATTATTATTATTATAGTTTTTATATACTATTACTATTATTATTATTATTATTATTAAACATACAGTAAGTAATAAGAGGGGTGGGAGTACATAAGTTTTTACTTCTTCTCACTCCTTTTTGGATGTTTACATTAATGTTTATTTTCATTTCTTGTTTCTTTTTGCTTTTTATTATTACTATTATTATTATTATTATTATTATTATTATTATTATTATTATTGTTTTTGTTATTCATTCTTGACTGGCTTTTTTGTTGTTTTTTTGCAAAATTCGTTTGTTTTTGTTTTGTCTACATATTCAAAATAAACATAAAAGAAAAGAAAAAAGAAAAGAAAAATGTTAAAAAAAATAATGCTTGAGTTGATTTATTTTGGAAAACCTTGTTACATTGTTTAATGCATCCAGCGGGGCATCACAACAAAATTAGGCATAATACGGTGTTAATTCCACCACTGTATATATCGGTATCGCTTGATATCGGAATCGGTTATTAAGAGTTGAATATTGGAATATCGGACATTGGCAAAAAAGCCATTATCGGACATCTCTAGTTTTTAAGCCTTTTTTAAAAGCATCCACAGTCTGTGGTGCCCTCAGGTGGTCAGGGAGAGCATTCCACAGACTGGGAGCGGCGGAGCAGAAAGCCCATAGTTCGTAACCCCCAATTGCAATATGCAGCTGGCTAACAGGTGAGATTGTGTGCAGCTGGCTAACAGGTGAGATTGTATGCAGCTGGCTAACAGGTGAGATTGTGTGCAGCTGGCTAACAGGTGAGATTGTATGCAGCTGGCTAACAGGTGAGATTGTGTGCAGCTGGCTAACAGGTGAGATTGTATGCAGCTGGCTAACAGGTGAGATTGTATGCAGCTGGCTAACAGGTGAGATTGTGTGCAGCTGGCTAACAGGTGAGATTGTGTGCAGCTGGCTAACAGGTGAGATTGTATGCAGCTGGCTAACAGGTGAGATTGTATGCAGCTGGCTAACAGGTGAGATTGTGTGCAGCTGGCTAACAGGTGAGATTGTGTGCAGCTGGCTAACAGGTGAGATTGTATGCAGCTGGCTAACAGGTGAGATTGTATGACACCAGTGTCGTCCTTTTAGCAAACGACCTTGGATTAACGACCACGTGCTTCCACCCCGGAGAGCAACGACATCTAGTCGTACAATTCAGTTAGCATACATCTGAATGTTTGTTGGCGGTCATTAGTGCAGATTGTAGTCAAGTCCGCCCTGAGATGGGTAGGTCGTGAGTTCAAACCCCGGCCGAGTCACACCAAAGACTATACAAATGGGAGCCATTACCTCCCTGCTTGGCACTCAGCATCAAGGGTTGGAATTGGGGGTTCAATCACCAAAAATGATTACCGGGCGCAGCCACCGCTGCTGCTCACTGCTCCACTCACCTCCCAGGGGGGGAACAAGGGTGATGGGTCAAATGCAGAGGACAAATTTCACCACACTTAGTGTGTGTGTGACTATCATTGGTACTTTAACTTAAACAACAATTCACTCATTAATTGTTTGGTTGTCAAATGTTAAGGTGGTATTATTAATTAGGTGAATAATTGTTGGTTGTTAAATGTTAAGGTGGTATTATTAAATATGTGAATAAGAGTTGGTTGTCAAATGTTAAGGTGGTATTATTAATTAGGTGAATAATTGTTGAATGTCACATGTTAAGGTGGTATTATTAATTAGGTGAATAATTGTTGGTTGTCAAATGTTAAGGTGGTATTATTAATTAGGTGAATAATTGTTGGTTGTTAAATATTAAGGTGGTATTATTAAATATGTGAATAAGAGTTGGTTGTCAAATGTTAAGGTGGTATTATTAATTAGGTGAATAATTGTTGGTTGTCAAATGTTAAGGTGGTATTATTAATTAGGTGAATAATTGTTGGTTGTCACATGTTAAGGTGGTATTATTAAATATGTGAATAATTGTTGAATGTCACATGTTAAGGTGGTATTATTAAATATGTGAATAATTGTTGGTTGTCAAATGTTAAGGTGGTATTATTAAATATGTGAATAATTGTTGAATGTCACATGTTAAGGTGGTATTATTAAATATGTGAATAAGTGTTGGTTGTCAAATGTTAAGGTGATATTATTAAATATGTGAATAATTGTTGAATGTCACATGTTAAGGTGGTATTATTAAATATGTGAATAAGTGTTGGATGTCAAATCTTAAGGTGGTATTATTAAATATGTGAATAAGTGTTGGATGTCAAATATTAAGGTGGTATTATTACATATTTGAATAAGTGTTGGATGTCAAATGTTAAGGTGGTATTATTAAATATGTGAATAAGAGTTTGTTGTCAAATGTTAAGGTGGTATTATTAATTAGGTGAATAATTGTTGGTTGTCAAATGTTAAGGTGGCATTATTAAATATGTGAATACGAGTTGGTTGTCAAATGTTAAGGTGGTATTATTAAATATGTGAATAAGTGTTGGTTGTCAAATGTTAAGGTGGTATTATTAATTAGGTGAATAATTGTTGGTTGTCAAATGTTAAGGTGGTATTATTAAATATGTGAATAAGAGTTGGTTGTCAAATGTTAAGGTGGTATTATTAAATATGTGAATAAGTGTTGGATGTCAAATGTTAAGGTGGTATTATTAAACATTTGAATAAGTGTTGGTTGTCAAATGTTAAGGTGGTATTATTAATTAGGTGAATAATTGTTGGTTGTCAAATGTTAAGGTGGTATTATTAAATATGTGAATAAGTGTTGGTTGTCAAATGTTAAGGTGGTATTATTAAATAGATGAATAATTGTTGAATGTCAAATGTTAAGGTGGTATTATTAAATAGGTGAATAATTGTTTGGTTGTCAAATGTTAAGGTGGTATTATTAAACAGGTGAATAATTGTTGAATGTCACATGTTAAGGTGGTATTATTAATAATAGGTGAATAATTGTTGAATGTCACATGTTAAGGTGGTATTATTAATTAGGTGAATAATTGTTGGTTGTCAAATGTTAAGGTGGTATTATTAAACAGGTGAATAATTGTTTGGTTGTCAAATGTTAAGGTGGTATTATTAAACAGGTGAATAATTGTTGAATGTCACATGTTAAGGTGGTATTATTAATTAGGTGAATAATTGTTGGTTGTCAAATGTTAAGGTGGTATTATTCAATCAATCAATGTTTACTTATATAGCCCTAAATCACAAGTGTCTCAAAGGGCTGCACAAGCCACAACCACATCCGGGGTACAGAGCCCACATAAGGGCAAGGACAAACTCACAACCCCAATGGGACGTCGATGTCGCTTATTAAATAGGTGTATAATAGTTTGGTTGTCAATCAAACCCAAAGGATGCCGTCTGACACTCCTCCTTTCCCAACTCTATGCTCTTCTTCGCCGCCTTGATCTTTTTGCTGCGCTTCTCAACGCTCTCCCCCGTCCCTCTCCAGCCACGGATGCTGGCTTCTTCTGCTAATCCCAAGAGAGCCCCGTGTGTTTTATTGACTATAAATAGAACATGAGGAGCCCTCAAAATAAATGCCCCCACCTAACCCTTCTTCTCCCGACTCACTCCACCACCACCACCACCACCACCACCACCACCATCATGGTCTTCAGTCTAAACACAGAACATTTAAAAACACCGACTAGCGGGCGCGGGGACGACATCCTCACACGGGTGCGGCTCCAGATGACTTGAAGGCTGATATTGCTGAATAATGTCTGCGAGGGAGCCCAGAGTGGATTGTGGGGAAAAAACACAGCAGTGTGTAATCGGAGGGGAAAAAACCAACAAGCATTTCTTATTCAAAACAACGAGTCCCCCTCAGAGTGGTTTCATAAAGGACGTCTGAATGAATTAATAGCTCACATTACCAGGCAGGCACAGAATAACCCAAACCCTTTTTTGTTTTCATCTTGTTTGTTTCTCACCGCAGCCCGCAAACAAACACCGGCTTTGAAATGGATCTTGTTGACGACCTCGCTCTCTTTCTCTCTCTCTGTCTGACAGCAGCAGTGCCACGCTGCCGCCAGCAGGGGGCGCTGCTCAGCTGCATGTCGCTCATACCGCCTGAGGAGCCGCAGTCCCCTTTTTGATGGCACCGGCCGGGCGTCCATCTTGCCATTAGCGTGGTTGTTTAAGAGATGCGGGGGCGGGGGCGGGCCTTTCTAACGAGTGGACTGGCGAGAGTGAGTGGGTCATTTACCTCGTAGGGAGACAGCAGGGGCTTGGAGAAGGCCGAGCCCCAATCGATTGACAGTCGAGGACACGCAATCTGGACCCATCTGTGAGAGGAAGGGAAGGCGGTTTATAAACTATGAACTCAACTTATAGCGAGTCAACAATCAGACATGTTACACATTTTAGGTCCATGGAATATTCCACCGATGCACGATATGCTACAACAGGGGTCACCAACGCGGTGCCCGCCGGCACCAGGTAGCCCGTAAGGACCAGATGAGTAGCCCGCTGGCCTGTTCTAAAAATAGGTCAAATAGCAGCACTTACCAGTAAGCTGCCTCTATTTTTTAAATTGTATTTATTTACTAGCAAGCTGGTCTCGCTTTGCCCGACATTTTTACTTCTAAGAGAGACAAAACTCAAATAGAATTGGAAAATCCAAGAAAATATTTGAAAGACTTGGTTTAAGTCATTATTTTTTTGACTTTGCTTCTTATACCTTTCAGAAAGACAATTTTAGAGAAAAAATACAACCTTAAAAATGATTTTAGGATTTTTATTTTTATTTTTATTTTATTTTATTTTTTTAATTTTTAAATTATTATTTTTTTTTTAATAATGTCCTGCCCAGCTTCTCGGGCAAATCATATAGTAGATGTACATGATCATATAGCAGATGTAGATGCCCATATCGGCTGTTCAGATTTACTTTACAAAAGAGAAGTTTAGGATACTTCTCTTGTTGCCTTACTTGTATTTTGACTTTATTAAATGTATTTATATTATCATTTGGTGCAGCCGGGCCGGAGCAGGAGGGGATAGAAAGAGAGAAAAAGGAAGACAGAGGGGGGAATTGTGGGGACAAGAGGGGCATTAGACAGAGAGACAAAAACAACAACAGCAAACACAACAACAACAACAACAACAACAGAAAGACAATTTTAGCGAAAAAATACAACCTTAAAAATGATATTAGGATTTTTAAACACATATACCTTTTTACCTTTTAAATTCCTTCTTCTTCTTTCCTGACAATTTAAATCAATGTTCAGGTAAATGTATTGTTTTTATTGTAAAGAATAATAAATACATTTTAATTTAATTCTTCATTTTAGCTTCTGTTTTTTCGACGAAGAATATTTGTGAAATATTTCTTCAAACTTATTATGATTAAAATTCCCCCCAAAAAATATTCTGGCAAATCTAGAAAATCTGTAGAATCACATTTAAATCTTATTTCAAAGTCTTTTGAATTTGTTTTAACATTTTTGTTCTGGAAATAAATAATGATTTGTCTTTGTTAGAAATATAGCTTGGTCCAATTTGTTATATATTCTAAAAAAGTGTAGATTGGATTTTAACCTATTTAAAACATGTCATCAAAATTCTAAAATTAATCTTAATCAGGGAAAATTACTAATGATGTTCCATAAAAAAATGTTTTTAATTTTTTTTTAAAAGATTCGAATTAGCTAGTTTTTCTCTTCTTTTTTTCGGTTGAATTTTAAATTTTAAAGAGTCGAAATTGAAGATAAACTATGTTTCAAAAATTAATTGTCATTTGTTTTGTGTTTTCTCCTCTTTTAAACCGTTCAATTAAGTGTAAATATCATTAATTATTAATAATAACATAGAGTTAAAGGTAAATTGAGCAAATTGGCTATTTCTGGCAATTTATTTAAGTGTGTATCAAACTGGTAGCCCTTCGCATTAATCACTACCCAAGAAGTAGCTCTTGCTTTCAAAAAGGTTGGTGACCCCTGGCCTACAAAGACAACATATTTCATGTTCAAACTCATAAACTTTTATTTTTTTGTGCAAATAATCATTAACTTTAGAATTTGATGGCAGCAACACGTGCCAAAGAAGTTGGGAAAGGTGGCAATAAATACTGATAAAGTTGAGGAATGCTCATCAAACACTTATTTGGAACATCCCACGGGTGTGCAGGCTAATTGGGAACAGGTGGGTGCCATGATTGGGTATAAAAACAGCTTCCCAAAAAATGCTCAGTCTCTCACAAGAAAGGATGGGGCGAGGTACACCACTTTGTCCACAACTGCGTGAGCAAATTGTTGAACAGTTTAAGAACAACATTTCTCAAAGTGCAATTGCAAGGAATTTAGAGATTTTAACATCTACGCTCCGTAATATCATCAAAAGGTTCAGAGAATCTGGAGAAATCACTGCACGTAAGCAGCATGGCCGGAAACCAACATTGAATGGCCGTGACCTTCCATCCGTCAGACGGCACTGTATCAAAAACCGACATCAATCTCTAAAGGATATCACCACATGGGCTCAGGAACACTTCAGAAAACCACTGTCAGTAACTACAGTTGATCGCTACATCTGTAAGTGCAAGTTAAAGCTCTACTATGCAAAGCCATTTATCAACAACACCCAGAAACGCCGCAAGCTTCTCTGGGCCCGAGATCATCTAAGATGGACTCATGCAAAGTGGAAAAGTGTTCTGTGGTCTGACGAGTCCACATTTCAAATTGTTTTTGGAAATATTCGACATCGTGTCATCCGGACCAAAGGGGAAGCGAACCATCCAGACTGTTATCGACACAAAGTGTAAAAGGCAGCATGTGTGATGGTATGGGGGTGTATTAGTGCCCAAGACATGGGTAACTTACACATCTGTGAAGGCACCATTAATGCTGAAAGGTACATACAGCTTTTGGAACAACTTATGCTGCCATCTAAGCGCCGTCTTTTTCATGGACGCCCCTGCTTATTTCAGCAAGACAATGCCAAGCCACGTGTTACATCAACGTGGCTTCGTAAAAAAAGCTAGCCGCAGTCTGCAGTGTTGTAGCTACTTCTAAATCACTAATCCTGGCCTCCGTGGCGACAAAAAAAGTAAGTTTCTTCCAAGTAGCGTTATCACTGGTGGACGAGGAATAGTTAAACATGCTTCACTACACACCGTAGGAGGATACATTAGCTCACCGGCGTCACCGCTAGCAAAAGCTAGCACGGCTGAATGTAAACAAACGCCATGGGCGGATCTACACCTGGCATCCACTGTAATGATACCAAGCACAGGTACACGGAACGACACAGGAAGTCCTTCATACCGACAGCTATCAGACTGTAGAATGCATATGTTCCTTTTGACTGTACATGTACTGTAAATGTATTATGTATTTATATTATTCACATGTGAATAATGCTGTATAATAGACTGTATTTATATTATTCACATGTGAATAATGCTGTATAATAGACTGTATTTATATTATTCACATATGAATAATGCTGTATAATAGACTGTATTTATATTATTCACATGTGAATAATGCTGTATAATAGACTGTATTTATATTATTCACATATGAATAATGCTGTATAATAGACTGTACTTATATTATTCACATGTGAATAATGCTGTATAATAGACTGTATTTATATTATTCACATGTGAATAATGCTGTATAATAGACTGTATTTATATTATTCACATGTGAATAATGCTGTATAATAGACTGTATTTATATTATTCACATGTGAATAATGCTGTATAATAGACTGTATTTATATTATTCACATGTGAATAATGCTGTATAATAGACTGTATTTATATTATTCACATGTGAATAATGCTGTATAATAGACTGTATTTATATTATTCACATGTGAAAAATACCTAAATGTTTATTGTCTATTGTGAAATAACTGTGGTGCTGTTTTCCCCCCAGGGATCAATAAAGTACTTTCTATTCTACAAGAGCGTATCTAGTCGATACTGCTATGATTACATCGATATTTTTTGACATCACAACATCTTCTCTCGTTTTTTTAAAATTAATATTATGTTTATGAACTCAGTAAATACGTCCCTGGACACATGAGGACTTTGAATATGACCAATGTATGATCCTGTAACTACTTGGTATCGGATTGATACCTAAATGTGTGGTATCATCCAAAACTAATGTAAAGTATCAAAGAAGAGAAGAATAAGTGATTATTACATTTTAACAGAAGTGTAGATAGAACATGTTGAAATAGAAAATAAGCAGATATTAACAGTAAATGAACAAGTAGATTAATAATCAATTTTATACAGTTTGTCCCTCATAATGTGTACAAAATAATAGGTGTATAAATGACACAATATGTTACTGCAGACTAATTAGGAGTCTTTGTTTGTTTACTTACTACTAAAAGACAAGTTGTATAGTATGTTCACTATTTTATTTAAGGACTAAATGACAATAATAAACATATGTTTCATGTACACTAAGACTCAGGGGTTCCCCAGAAAAAGAAAACAAAAAAAACATCCATCCATTTTCTACCGCTTATTCCCTTCGGGGTCGCGGGGGGTGCTGGAGCCTATCTCAGCTACAATCGGGCGGAAGGCGGGGTACACCCTGGACAAGTCGCCACCTCATCACAGATAGACAACATTCACACACTAGGGACCATTTAGTGTTGCCAATCAACCTATCCCCAGGTGCATGTCTTTGGAGGTGGGAGGGGCCTATCCCCAGGTGCATGTCTTTGGAGGTGGGAGGGGCCTATCCCCAGGTGCATGTCTTTGGAGGTGGGAGGGGCCTATCCCCAGGTGCATGTCTTTGGAGGTGGGAGGGGCCTATCCCCATGTGCATGTCTTTGGAGGTGGGAGGGGCTTATCCCAGGTGCATGTCCTTGGAGGTGGGAGGGGCCTATCCCCAGGTGCATGTCTTTGGAGGTGGGAGTGGCCTATCCCCAGGTGCTTGTCTTTGGAGGTGGGAGGGGACTATCCCCAGATGCATGTCTTTGGCGGTGGGAGGGGCCTATCCCCAGGTGCATGTCTTTGGAGGTGGGAGGGGCCTATCCCCAGGTGCATGTCTTTGGAGGTGGGAGTGGCCTATCCCCAGGTGCTTGTCTTTGGAGGTGGGAGGTGCCTATCCCCAGGTGCATGTCTTTGGCGGTGGGAGGGGCCTATCCCCATGTGCATGTCTTTGGAGGTGGGAGGGGCCTATCCCCAGGTGCATGTCTTTGGCGGTGGGAGGGGCCTATCCCCAGGTGCATGTCTTTGGCGGTGGGAGGGGCCTATCCCCATGTGCATGTCTTTGGAGGTGGGAGGGGCCTATCCCCAGGTGCATGTCTTTGGCGGTGGGAGGGGCCTATCCCCATGTGCATGTCTTTGGAGGTGGGAGGGGCCTATCCCCAGGTGCATGTCTTTGGCGGTGGGAGGGGCCTATCCCCAGGTGCATGTCTTTGGCGGTGGGAGGAACATGCAAACTCCACACAGAAAGAGCCCGAGGCCGGGATTGAACTCACGACTACTCAGGACCTTTGTATTGTGAGGCAGACGCACTAACCCCTCTCCCACCGTGCTGCCTCCATAATATAATAATAAAATACATAACTCTATCACAACAATCCGTCCATCCATCCATCCATTTTCTACCGCTAGTCGCCACCCTTTGTTAAATATATTTAAATATATTATTTAAAAAAACATACATACATACAATACATCCATCTATCCATTTTCTACCACTTGTCCCTTTTGGGGCAGGCCAAAAGTTTGGACACACCTTCTCCTCATTCAAAGTTTTCTTTATTTCCATGACTATTTACATTGTAGATTGTCACATCAAAACTATGAATGAACACATGTGGAGTTATGTACTTAACAAAAAAATAGATGAAATAACTGAAAACATGTTTTATATTATAGTTTCTTCAAAATAGCCACCCTTTGCTCTGATTACTGCTTTGCACACTCTTGGCATTCTCTCCATGAGCTTCAAGAGGTAGTCTACCTGACATTTTCATAGTCCTGAAAATAAAGAAAACGCATTGAAATGAGAAGGTGTGTCCAAACTTTTGGCCTGTACTGTATATATATATATATATATATATATATATATATATATATATATATATATATATATATATATATATATATATATATATATATATATATATATAAAAATATATATATATATATATATATATATATATATATATTATATTTTATAATACTAAAATAGTGGAGAAATAAACAAGATGTTTGAGCATGAGTGGCATGTGTCCTGATTCCCCAAAAAGGCAGCCAGGCTACTCGGTGAATCCAGAGGTGTTCGGAGGATGAGAGGTGCTACCAGAAAAGGGCTCGGGGTGAGAGGTGGGAACTTGGGGCAACATTGCAATGAGAGGGAAAAAGAAGGAGAGGTTGGGTGAGTGTGAACTTAAATAAAAAAACCCCACCAAGGGTCTCCATGGAGGTAGCCTACATAGCTGGCAGACAGGGTGGTGGGAGGGGAAAGGATGTTGGGTGGGTTCTTGAGGAGGCCACAGATAGAAAGATGGAGGCGAGGCAGAAGAGTCTGGAGGAGAAGAATGTTTATACTTCAACATGCATCAGGGCCACACTGCAAAAAGTGAAATCTCAGTAAGATGAAATATGTCAAATAAGGGTAATATTTGCTTATTTTCTGTCTGATAAGATAATTCTTCTCACTAAGCAGATTTTATATTAGAGTGTTTTACTTGTTTTAAGTGTTTTGTTCCTAAATGATGTCAGTAAGATATTACAGCTTGTTGCTGAGATGTTATGACCTATATTGAGTAAAACATGCTTGAAACTATTTTTGTCCAAATGTCCAAAACACACCCAGCAATGGTGCACAGGAAGGCGGGGAAGAGGAGGGGAAGAGGCGGACAAAATGGTCAAAAGTCCCAATTTGGTCCAAAATACCTCCCCGGGTTCCAGTCCCACGAGTCCCGCCGCCGGCCGCACAAGTCCCGGGGTGGCAAAAAATGTCCAAAACACACCCAGCAAAGTCCCACGGGAAGTGGGGGAGAAAGGTGAGAAAAGTGGGCAAAAGTCCCCAAAAATGTTCAAAATACCTACCCAGGTTCGAGTCCCACAAGACCCACCGCCGGCCGCGCAAGTCCCGGGACGCCCAAAATGTCCATAACACACCCGGCCTAGTCCGACGGGGAGGGGGGATAAAAGTTGGAAAAGTTGGAAAAGTCGGCAAAAATGTTCAAAATACTTACCCAGGTTGGAGTCCCACAAGTCTTAAGACTTGTGGCACTCGAACCCGGGTAGGATTTTTGAACATTTTACCGATTTTTCTCACTTTTCTCCCCGCATCCCCGTGGGACTTTGCTGGGTGCGTTTTGGACATTTTGGGCATCCCGGGACTTGCGCGGCCATACATAAGATTTTATGTGAGAGTGTTTTACTTGTTTTAAGTGTTTTGTTCCTAAATGATGTCAGTAAGATATTACAGCTTGTTGCTGAGATGTTATGAGCTATATTGAGTAAAACATGCTTGAAACTAGAATATCAACTGTTGTGTCATCAACACTCACAAGTAGAACACTACTTTTTTAAAGTCATCATTTCTTATTTCAAGCATGAAATAAAAAATCATGACTTTGACACAATTGTGTCTCATAATTAAAACAGATGACAGCCAAATGGACTTTGCTGTTTTATTTTCAATAGAACAATAGAAAATAGGTACTCATATAGTAGTACAGTTGGCACAGTACAGCAAACTGACAGTTCATATTTAAACATTTAACATTTCTAATAGAGATGTCCTATAATATCGGCCTGCCGATATTATCGGCCGATATATGCGTTAAAATGTAATATCGGAAATTATCGGTATCGTTTTTTTTATTATCGGTATCATTTTTTTTTGTTTTTTTTTATTAAATCAACATAAAAAACACAAGATACACTTACAATTAGTGCACCAAGCCAAAAAACCTCCCTCCCCCATTTACACTCATTCACACAAAAGGGTTGTTTCTTTCTGTTATTAATATTCTGCTTCCTACATTATATATCAATATATATCAATACAGTCTGCAAGGGATACAGTCCGTAAGCACACATGATTGTGCGTGCTGCTGCTCCACTAATAGTACTAACCTGCAACACTTCATTTTACTCATTTTCATTCATTACTAGTTTCTATGTAACTGTTTTTATATTGTTTTAATATATTTTTTATTCAAGAAAATGTTTTTAATTTATTTATCTTATTTTATTTTATTAGTTTTTAACCAATCCTGGTTGTCCAAATTAGGCATAATAATGTGTTAATTCCAGGACTGTATATATCGGTATCGGTTGATATCGGTATCGGTAATTAAGAGTTGGACAATATCGGAATATCGGCAAAAAGCCATTATCGGACATCCCTAGAAAAGAAGATTAATTTATTAATGCCTTTTGACAAATCAGGGCCATTTCTATGTAACTGTTTTTATATTGTTTTACTTTCTTTTTTATTCAAGAAAATGTTTTTAATTTATTTATCTTATTTTACTAATTTTTTTAAAAAGTACATTATCTTCACCATACATGGTTGTCCAAATTAGGCATAATAATGTGTTAATTCCACGACTGCATATATCGGTTGATATCGGTATCGGTTGATATCGGTATCGGTAATTAAAGAGTTGGACAATATCGGAATATCGGATATCAGCAAAAAGCCATTATCGGACATCCCTAATTTCTAACAATTTTGAACAGAAATAGTTCATGCACATTCAGGTAAATTCTTCCAAATTACAATAAAAAAAATGTTGCCCGGGGGCCGGGCTGTATATATGCGCACTAATTGACTGAAAGAGCATGCACTTGGCGCGATGATGTCATGTTATCCATGGAAAAATGCATTTTTAGACAATATGATTAGCCTGAGTGGCTAGGAGACCCCGAGAGTGACAAGCGCTTGCCTTGTTGCCTTTCCATTAAGAACAATAAATTAGTTTTTAGTATAAGTTTGCTGGTTTCAAGAAATGTAATGCCGAGCGCATATCATTATGTCAAGATGATGGCACTAGCATTTACTTCATTTAAGAATATTTTTCAACATATTGAGCAAAAAGGTCTTTTTTTTTGTACCAAGAAAAGTGCACTTGTTATTAGTGAGTATGTACTAATATTAAAGGCCTACTGAAAGCCACTACTAGCGACCACGCAGTCTGATAGTTTATATATCAATGATGGAATCTTAACATTGCAACACAATGTTGCCGGGTTAACTTATAAAGTGACATTTTAAATTTCCCGGGAAACTTCCGGTTGAAAACGTCTATGTATGATGACGTATGCCTGTGACGTCACGGAGAGAACGGAAGTATTCGGACCCCATTGTATCCAATACAAAAAACTGTTTTCATCCCAAAATTCCACAGTATTCTGGACATCTGTGTTGGTGAATCTTTTGCAATTTGTTTAATGAACAATGGAGACTGCAAAGAAGAAAGTTGTAGGTGGGATCGGTGTATTAGCGGCTGGCTGCAGCAACACAACCAGGAGGACTTTGAGATGGATAGCAGACGCGCTAGCCGCCGACCTCACCTTGACTTCCTCCATCTCCGGGCCGCCGACCGCATCGGTGATCAGGTGAAGTCCTTTGTCGCTACGTCGATCGCTGGAAAGCAGGTGAGCACGGGTGTTGATGAGCAGATGAGGGCTGACTGGCATAGGTGCAGAGCTAATGTTTTTAGCATAGCTCTGTGAGGTCCCGTTGCTAAGTTAGCTTCAATGGCGTCGTTAGCAACAGCATTGTTAAGCTTCGCCAGGCTGGAAAGCATTAACCGTGTAGTTACATGTCCATGGTTTAATAGTATTGTTGATCTTCTGTCTATCCTTCCAGTCAGGGGTTTATTTATTTTGTTTCTATCTGCATTTGAGCCCGATGCTATCACGTTAGCTCGTAGCTAAAGTGTTTCGCCGATGTATTGTCGTGGAGATAAAAGTCACTGTGAATTTCGACTCTCATTTTCAAGAGGATATAGTATCCGAGGTAGTTTAAAATACAAATCCGTGATCCACAATAGAAAAAGGAGAAAGTGTGGAATCCAATGAGCCAGCTTGTACCTAAGTTACGGTCAGAGCGAAAAAGATACGTCCTGCACTGCTTGTAGTCCTTCACTCTCACGTTCCTCATCCACGAATCATTCACCCTCGCTCAAATTAATGGGGTAATCGTCGCTTTCTCGGTCCGAATCTCTCTCGCTGCTGGTGTAAACAATGTGGAAATGTGAGGAGCCTTTCAACCTGTGACGTCACGCTACTTCCGCTACAGGCAAGGCTTTTTTTTTATCAGCGACCAAAAGTTGCGAACTTTATCGTCGATATTCTCTACTAAATCCTTTCAGCAAAAATATGGCAATATCGCGAAATGATCAAGTATGACACATAGAATGGATCTGCTATTCCCGTTTAAATAAAAAAAAATCATTTCAGTAGGCTTTTAAAGTATTTTGGGTTCATTGAATTTAGCTAATTTTACTTGTTTCGGAAAGTCTTGACAAGCCAAATTTTCTTGTTCTACTGGCAGATATTTTTGCTTAGTTCAAATAACATACCCCAATTTTTTATTTATTTTTTCTTGTTTTTGAACAGCGACTTTTGCAGTGTAGCGGGTGTAGGAGTGAGTGACGTGGACACAAAACATCTGGAGTAGAGAAAAATGAACAAGGGGGGGAAACAAATGGAAACAGAGTGAAAGCGAGGGATTGTGCAGGTTGGCTTTCGCAGATCAATCCTATCCTCAGCTTCATCTCCACTGAGGCAGCCCACCCTTGTCCCTAATCCCAATGATGAGGCTCCACATATTGATTAGTACGGATGAAGCGGCGCATGTAAAGGCCGAGGAGATAACGCTCCATGTCCTGTAGGTGCATGTTCCTACGAAAAAAATAAGGTACACAAATATGAAGAGGAAAAAGAGGGAAAGAAGTTTAAACTTGAATGCCAAAGCTGGTGCTGTCAAATGAACCATCAGTCCATTCCCCTTTTTTCTGGCTTGAGCAAAGTTTCTCGGCGGCAGAATTGATTGCAGTTGACTCTCGCTTGGCTCTGCTCTCAGGCACAGAAAAACACATACGCCGTTTTTTCTGCTCAAAATTGGGATGTACAGTTGTGCTCATAAGTTTACATACCCTGGAAGATCAAGCCAATTCGATGATCTATTGGCCATTCTTCAAGAGAAATACTGGAATTATACAACAGTTAAAAGGCCTACTATTGCCATTCTTCAAAATAGAATTACACAGCACCTTCTTCACTCTGCTTAATGCTCTGATATTTTATTTAAATGGGAATAGCAGATCCATTCTATGTGTCATACTTGATCATTTCGCGATATTGCCATATTTTTGCTGAAAGGATTTAGTACAGAAAATTGACGATAAAGTTCGCAACTTTTGCTCGCTGATAAAAAAAGCCTTGCCTGTACCGGAAGTAGCGTGATGTCACAGGAGCTAGTATTCCTCACAATTCCCCGTTGTTTACAATGGAGCGAGAGATATTAGGAGCGAGAAAGTGACGATTAATTAATTTGAGCGAGGATGAAAGATTCGTGGATGAGGAACGTTAGAGTGACAGACTAGAATGCAGTTCAAGAGATATCTTTTTTCGCTCTGACCGTAACTTAGGCACAAGCTGGCTCATTGGATTCCACACTCTCTCCTTTTTCTATTGTGGATCACGGATTTGTATTTTAAACCACCTGGGATACTATATCCTCTTGAAAATGAGAGTCGAGAAGGCGAAATGGACATTCACAGTGACTTTTATCTCCACAACAATACATCGACGAGGCTCTTTAGCATGAGCTAACGTGATAGCATCTGTCTCAAATGCAGATAGAAACAAAATAAATAAATCCCTGACTGGAAGGATAGACAGCAGATCAACAATACTACTATCAGGAGACACCGAACCAAACACTGGACATGTAAATACACGGTTAATGTGTATTCGACGCCTGTCGAAGCCTAGCAATGCTGTTGCTAACGACGCTAACTTAACAACGGGACCTCGTCAGAGCTATAATAAAAACATTAGCTCTCCACCTACGCCAGCCAGCCCTCCTCTGCTCATCAACACCCGTGCTCACCTGCGTTCCAGCGATCGACGATGCGGTCGGCGGCCCGGAGACGTAGGAAGTCAAGGTGAGTTCGCCGCTAGCGCGTCTGCTATCCAACAAAGTCCTCCTTGTTGTGTTGCTACAGCCAGCCGCTAATACACCGATCCCACCTACAACGTTCTTCTTTGCAGCCTCCATTGTTCATTAAACAAATTGCAAAAGATTCACCAACACAGATGTCCAGAATACTGTGGAATTTTGTCGAAGAAAACAGAGCTCTGTGTATTGTGTCCAAAAGGGTCCAAACACTTCCGTGGACCTCGCGACGCCACGCGCATACCTCATCCTCCAAAGGCGTTTTGAACCGGAAGTTCCCCGGGAAATGTAAAATGTCACTTTATAAGTTAACCCGGCCGTATTGGCATGTGTTGCAATGTTAAGATTTCATCATTGATATATAAACTATCAGACTGCGTGGTCGCTAGTAGTGGCTTTCAGTAGGCCTTTAATGGTTCTGTAAAGCTCTTTATTGGCAAACAACTGTGTTTACTCTTTTTAAATCAAAATGACAAAAGAAAGTACCCAAATGACCCTGATCAAAAGTTGACATACCCCAGTGACTTTGATCTGATAACATGCACAAAAGTTGACACAAACAGGTTTGAATGGCTAATCAAGGTAGCAATCCTCCCCCGTGACATGTTTGTTTGTAATGAATGTGTGTGTATAAAAGCTCAGTGAGTTTCTGGGCTTCTGACAGACCATTGCATCTTTCATCCAGTGTTTCTGGATTCTGAGTCATGGGGAAGGCAAACGAATTGTCAAAGGATCTGCGAGAAAAGGTCATTGAACTGCATAAAACAGGAAAGGGGTATAAAAAGATATCCAAGGAATTGAGAATGCCAATCAGCAGTGTTCAAACGCTGATTAAGAAGTGGAAAATGAGGGATTCGGGTAGACCAGCAAATATTTCAGCCACAACTGCCAGGAAAATTGTTGGAGATGCAGAGAAAAATCCACAAATAACTTCAGCTGGAATACAGGACTCTCTGAAAAATTGTGGTGTGGCTGTTTCAAGATGCACAACAAGGAGGCACTTGAAGAAAAATGGGCTGCATGGTCGAGTGGCCAGAAGAAAGCCATCACTCCAAATGACTTTGTTCCAGAAGTTTTGAGGCTTGTCTCTGTGCTGTTTGGCGTGATGTATGCGGGATACTTTGTGACATTTGCGCAGAAATGGCTTTCTTCTGGCGACTCCACCATGCGGTAAACTTCTGAGCACGACTGTGTATCGTTAAGAATGTATCGATACAATTCCCTTACCGATACCGGTATTTATCGGTACTGTTTGTACAAAAGCCAAAAGCAGTGAAGTTGTGTAAATGGTAAATAAAAAGAGAATACAGCAAATCCTTTTCAACTTATATTCAATCGAATAGACTGCAAAGACAAGATATTTCACATTCACACTAGAAAACTTTGTTATTTGTTTTGCACATTTTAGCTCATTTGGAATTTGATGCCTGCAACGTTTTTCAAAAAAGCTGGCACAAGTGGCAAAAAAAGAGTGAGAAAGTTGAGGAATGCTCATCAAAGACTTATTTGGAACATCCCACAGGTGAGCGGGCTAATTGGGAACAGGTGGGTGCCATGATTGGCTATAAAAGTAGATTCCATGAAATGCTCAGTCATTCACAAACAAGGACGGGGCGAGGGTCACCACTTTGTCAACAAATGCCTGAGCAAATTGGTTAAGAACAACATTTCTCAAGCAGCTATTGCAAGGAATTTAGGGATTTCACCATCTACGCTCCGTGAAGTGAATTACATTTATATAGCGCTTTTTCTCAAGTGACTCAAAGCGCTTTACATTGTGAAACCCAATATCTAAGTTACATTTAAAGCAGTGTGGGTGGCACTGGGAGCAGGTGAGTAAAGTGGACACAACGGCAGTGACTAGGATGGCGGAAGCGGGGATCGAACCCAGAACCCTCAAGTTGCTGGCACGGCCGCTCTACCAACCGAGCTATACCGTCCCAATACAGCTCTGTAATATCCTGAAAAGGTTCGGAGAATCTGGAGAAATCACTGCACGTAAGTGATGGTATTACAGACCTTGGATCCCTCAGGCGGTAAAGCATCAAAAAGTAACATCCGTGTGTAGTAAAGGATATCACCACATGGGCTCAGGAACACTTCAGAAAACCACTGTCAGTAACTACAGTTGGTCGCTACATCTGTAAGTGCAAGTTAAAACTCTACTATGCAAAGTGAAAGCCATTTATCAACAACACCCAGGAACGCCGCCCGAGCTCATCTAAGATGGACTGATACAAAGTGGGAAAGTGGTTTGTGGTCTGACGAGTCCACATTTCACATTCTTTATGGAAACTGTGGACGTTGTGTCCTCCGGACCAAAGAGGAAAAGAACCATCCGGATTGTTCTAGGCGCAAAGTGTAAAAGGCAGCATGTGTGATGGTATGGGGGTGTTTTAGTGCCCAAGATATGGGTAACTTACACATCTGTGAAGGCACCATTAATGCTGAAAGGTACATACAGCTTTTGGAGCAACATATGTTGCCATCCAAGCAAAGTTACCATGGACGCCCCTGCTTATTTCAGCTACGGAGCCATCGTGATAGCATCGGGCTTAACTGCATATAGAAACACAGGAAATAAACCCCTGACTTTATGCTGCTTTAACATCTGCTGACTGAAGCCTTGCTTTTGAAGAATCCTCCATCAAGTCTTTTATTGGGCGCCAAACAATCATCCATGCCACACCCAAAGTGGGTGTGGCATGGATGACGACGACGACGACAACTCCGACTATGACATCTTTATTGAAGAGCTGAATTAGTTTCCTGACGTCAATCAAGACAACGGCAAGTTGCCACTGCAAGACCAACCGGCCAACAAACCCCCCACATATGTTATACCCTCTGAATCCATGGCGCCGCTCTGGCTGGCTAGCATGCTAACATTACAGTGCTAGCTTTTTGAGCTAAATTTGCTACCGTTTACCCTACATGGGTAAACGGTAGCAAAGTCCTATAACTCAACAACTCTTGAAAAGGAACTGGACAAAGACACTTACGTGAAGATTGAAATTTAAAGGAATTGACGGAAGGGCACCACCAGGAGTGGAGCCTGCGTCTTAATTTGACTCAACACGGGGAACCTTACCTGGCCCGGACACGGAAAGGATTGACAGATTGACAGATTGACAATCAAACTGTTTTACTGTAAGGTCAGCCGCCGCCTCCTTCCTGAAGCTTCTTTTTGGAACTACCTCAGGTTGAAAAATGTTCCCAAGAAGAATGTTGTCGATTTTTTTTGTCTAAAGTCTTAAAAAAAAACTCAACTGTATTCTCTTTGCTGATGATACAAGCCTGTACTGTTCTGAGCAAGACCTTGGCCAGCTCCTAGAGACTGTAGAGAGTGAACTCCACATACTAAAGCAATGGTTTAGAACAGAATAGAATAAAATAGAAAGTACTTTATTGATCCCCGGGGGAAATTCAGCACCACAGTTTGCTCACAATAGACAATAAACAATTTGGTATTTTTTACATGTGAATAATATAAATACAGTCTATTAAACAGCATTATTCACATGTGAATAATATAAATATAGTCTATTATACAGCATTATTCACATGTGAATAATATAAATACAGTCTGTTATACAGCATTATTCACATGTGAATAATATAAATACAGTCTATTATACAGCATTCACATGTGAATAATATAAATACAGTCTGTTATACAGCATTATTCACATGTGAATAATATAGTCTATTATACAGCATTATTCACATGTGAATAATATAAATACTGTCTATTATACAGCATTATTCACATGTGAATAATATAAATACTGTCTATTATACAGCATTATTCACATGTGAATAATATAAATACAGTCTATTATACAGCATTATTCACATGTGAATAATATAAATACAGTCTATTATACAGCATTATTCACATGTGAATAATATAAATACAGTCTATTATAAAGCATTATTCACATGTGAATAATATAAATACAGTCTATTATACAGCATTATTCACATGTGAATAATATAAATACAGTCTATTATACAGCATTATTCACATGTGAATAATATAAATACAGTCTATTAAACAGACTGTAAAAATATTCAACGGACTCCATCTTTCAAAGGCATCCCCGAAACAAATCCTCGTTTTGTTCCTGGCTTTGTCATGAATAAGTTGAGAATGGTAACTTTTGGATTGACTAAGGTCTGACATGTTTAGTAACTTTACCAGTGGCAGTAGCTAGACGGAGACGGCGGTGCGTAACTGGCAACATGGATGTGACACACTCACGGACTTTCTAATTGGTCAAACGGGGAAGGGCGGGGCATCGAAATGAAAACAATAACAAGATTTCAGGGCTGTAAATCTAAAATTTTGAAATGAGCAAATGAACTACTGTTATCAGTTATAGAGGTATTGCAAAGAATAGAGATGTCCGATATCATCGGCCGATAAATGCTTTAAAATGTAATATTGGAAATTATTGGTATCGTTTTTTTATTATCGGTATCGTTTTTTTTAATAGTTTTTTTTTATAAATCAACACAAAAAAATACAAGATAAACTTACTATTAGTGCACCGACCCCAAAATCCTCCCTCCCCCATTTACACTCATTCACACAAAAGGGTTGTTTCTTTCTGTTATTAATATTCTGCTTCCTACATTATATATCAATATATATCAATACAGTCTGCAAGGAATACAGTCCGTAAGCACACATGATTGTGTGTGCTGCTGCTCCACTAATAATACTAAAATTTAACAGTTCATTTTACTCATTTTCATTACTTACTAGTGTCTATGTAACTGTTTTTATATTGTTTTACTTTCTTTTTTATTCAAGAAAATGTTTTTAATGTATTTATCTTATTTTATTTTATTATTTTTTAACCAATCCTGGTTGTCCAAATTAGGCATATTAATGTGTTGATTCCAGGACTGTATATATCGGTATCGGTTGATATCGGTATCGGTAATTAAGAGTTGGACAATATCGGAATATCGGCAAAAAGCCATTATCGGACATCCCTAGAAAAGAAGACTGATTTATTAATGCCTTTTGACAAATCAGGGCCATTTAATGATGACTTGACATGCCATTATTATATATGGCACCTTTAAGTACCGTAACATTAAAACAATTGTTAAAAAAAACAATCTAACTATTTCGGGCACACACAGAAGATATGTATTGCATTTGCTACATTAAACTCAAAAGTGCAACATTTGTAGTGTAATAATATTCATTGTCATTTCTGTATTATTATTTATTTCACTAACTGCTTCTTTGCTATCACTTTTACCATCATATTTGTACATATCCTATTTGTTGATGTTGTTCTATTGTTGTTGTTTTTGTCTCTCTGTCTTATCCCCCTCTTGTCCCCACAATTATCCCCCTCTGTCTTCCTTTTTGTTTCTCTTTCTATCCCCTCCTGCTCCGGCCCGGCTGCACCAAATGATAATATAAATACATTTAATAAAGGCAAATACAAATAAGGCAACAAGAGAAGTATCCTACACTTGTCTTTTGTAAAGTACATGTGAACAGCCGATATGGGCATCTACATCAACTCTATGATTTGCCTGAGAAGCTGGACAGGACAAAAAAATAAATAAATAAAAAGTGCAACCTCTTAACTGCCTTGTGCATCATGAAAGTTGCACGAAAGGGAGGAGGCCACATTAATTGTGTAAGCCTTAAGTAAACAACAAAGCCATAGACAGTACAGTACTCCATATTGTTAAACAATACTTTATATTTCCCAACTAAGGTTTTCCACAGTAGGGATTATGAATTCAAAAGGCTGCTATGAAGCAGCCATAACTGAATAAATAGTACATGTGTCCTAGTTCTAAAAGCACTTTCTGTTGTGGAGTGTGTCCATGTCATTACTCACGCGTCGACATCAGGCAGCAGATCCAACTTGCTGGGGAAAATCTCAGACAAAAGAACTCGAGTGAAGCTCTTGCCCAGCGACTGCAGCTTTGATTCCAGGTGCTGCAGAAAGCAACACGTTAGAATGTGTGCCAGAGCTTATTGGCTCATATCAAAACAGGATTATTGCGAAACCTTGAAACTTACTATGCACCAAACCAACACAAACACACTCACGCAATACAGGACGCTTGATTGATTGATTGAAACTTTTATTAGTACAAACCCCGTTTCCATATGAGTTGGGAAATGGTGTTAGATGTAAATATAAACGGAATACAATGATTTGCAAATCCTTTTCGAGCCATATTCAGTTCAATATGCTACAAAGACAACATATTTGATGCTCAAACTCATAAACTTTATTTTTTTTTTACAAATAATAATTAACTTAGAATTTCATGGCTGCAACACGTGCCAAAGTAGTTGGGAAAGGGCATGTTCACCACTGTGTTACATGGCCTTTCCTTTTAACAACACTCAGTAAAGGTTTGGGAAGTGAGGAGACACATTTTTGAAGTGGAATTCTTTCCCATTCTTGCTTGATGTACAGCTTAAGTTGTTCAACAGTCCGGGGGTCTCCCTTGTACTATTTTAGGTGCCACACACTTTCAATGGGACACAGGTCTGGACTACAGGCAGGCCAGTCTAGTACCCGCACTCTTTTACTATGAAGCCACGTTGATGTAACACGTGGCTTGGCGTTGTCTTGCTGAAATAAGCAGGGGCGTCCATGGTAACGTTGCTATGTTGCTCCAAAACCTGTATGTACCTTTCAGCATTAATGGTGCCTTCACAGATGTGTAAGTTACCCATGTCTTGGGCACTAATACACCCCCATACCATCACACATGCTGCCTTTTACACTTTGCGCCTAGAACAATCCGGATGGTTCTTTTCCTCTTGGGTCCGGAGGACACGACGTCCACAGTTTCCAAAAACAATTTGAAATGTGGACTCGTCAGACCACAGAACACTTTTCCACTTTGTATCAGTCCATCTTAGATGAGCTTAGGCCGGCGAAGCCGACGGTGTTTCTGGGTGTTGTTGATAAACGGTTTTTGCCTTGCATAGGAGAGTTTTAACTTGCACTTACAGATGTAGCGACCAACTGTAGTTACTGACAGTGGGTTTCTGAAGTGTTCCTGAGCCCATGTGGTGATATCCTTTACACACTGATGTGGCTTGTTGATGCAGTACAGCCTGAGGGATGGAAGGTCACGGGCTTAGCTGCTTACGTGCAGTGATTTCTCCACATTCTCTGAACCCTTTGATGATATTACGGAGCGTAGATGGTGAAATCCCTAAATTCCTTGCAATAGCTGCTTGAGAAAGGTTGTTCTTAAACTGTTCAACAATTTGCTCAGGCATTTGTTGACAAAGTGGTGACCCTCGCCCCATCCTTGTTTGTGAATGACTGAGCATTTCATGGAATCTACTTTTACACCCAATCATGGCACCCACCTGTTCCCAATTAGCCTGTTCACCTGTGGGATGTTCCAAATAAGTGTTTGATGAGCATTCCTCAACTTTATCAGTATTTATTGCCACCTTTCCCAACTTCTTTGTCACGTGTTGCTGCCATCAAATTCTAAAGTTAATGATTATTTGCAAAAAAAAAAAAAGTTTATGAGTTTGAACATGAAATATGTTGTCTTTGTAGCATATTCAACTGAATATGGCTTGTTTTTCTGAAAGTTATAAGAAGCAAAGTAAAAAAATAAATTGTGAAGACCAAGTCTTTAAAATATTTTCTTGGATTTTAAAATTCTATTTGAGTTTTGTCTCTCTTAGAATTAAAAATGTCGGGCAAAGTGAGACCAGCTTGCTAGTAAATAAATACAATTTAAAAAATAGATGCAGCTCACTGGTAAGTGCTGCTATTTGAGCTATTTTTAGAACAGGCCAGCGGGCTACTCATCTGGTCCTTACGGGCTACCTGGTGCCCGCGGGCACCGCGTTGGTGACCCCTGCTGTACAGTAATCTATTTATTTACTGTATATCTGCACCTTATTGCTCTTTTATCCTGCACTACCATGAGCTAATGCGACGACATTTCGTTCTGATCTGTACTGTAAAGTTCAAATTTGAATGACAATAAAAGGAAGTCTAAGTCTAAGTTAACCCTGTGACTCTTCCAAAGTCCTAGGACAGCACTTGTATTGCTTGGCTATTCAGGATTGCAACCAATTTGGTTAGCTGCAAAAAAGTTTGCTTTGAAGTTTGTGTGTTCAACACCCACTGCTGACGTGAGTGGAGTCTTTTATCAGATCATATTGCCACCTTAAAATGTTATCAGACACTCCATTTCTTAATCTCTGCAGATCAATACGGCATAGTTGTTCTGTCCTTGTAAATCCCCTTTCAATCTTAATGCCCATTTAATAAAAACATTCCCTCAGTGGTTGACAAAAAGCATAGAAAAGCTTCCACCATACACCTATGAATGCATACTAAGAGGATTTATACAAGTATATGTCCAGGATATCTAGGAGGCGTACATTCTACAGTAAATCACATTTTGGCACAATCTGGATAGTTGCCTGCCAACCATGGCCTTGGCGTACCCCAACCATGAACACTGCAGATACCATCAAGCTCTGCAAAACTTGATGAAAGCTTAATTTAAATTGGGTGTATTGGAGCAGGCAGACATGGAAAACATGTAGGAAAGAGGTTTTTTACGGATCAGAGACCTAAGTTAGGAACTACTGACCTGGATGATTGAAATGTACACATATATAATGCATTTTAGTATGTATATGCTCAGAATGCTCACATGGACAATATTACAGTAATAACTAGTATAGCTAGTAAAATTAACAGATTGAAGACAGTATTTTTGTACAGACATTGATTATTAATGGTTGTTATGATATTGAATTATTATATTTTTGTGGCGGGTTTCATTCTGTCTTTGAAATAATAATAGTCCTTTTTTTAAGGGTGAACATTTTAATTGGGACGTCATGTTCCTAAAGATGTCACGGTGAAAAATATTACAAGCTATTGCAAAGAAAACCTTAGGACAATACTGCGGAAACAAAACCCGCAGACTCACCTCCATAACTTTTGGGCTTCCCTGACGGCCGAGCGTGCCCAAAATGAGGCCCCATCTCTGGGCTGAGCGAGCCTTGTCGATGGACTCCAGCCTAAAGGCACGCATGGCCTCGTGGTCATAGTATTCCCTGGAGAAGACCTTACTATAGGGGTCATACCTGACCAAGAAAATAAAACACATATTTGCATCAACGTTATTAAACATGCAGTCTGGCCGCAAATACTGTTCAAGTATCTTAAAGGCCTACTGAAAGCCACTACTAGCGACCACGCAGTCTGATAGTTTATATATCAATGATGACATCTTAACATTGCAACACATGCCAATACGGCCGGGTTAACTTATAAAGTGACATTTTAAAATTCCCGGGAAATATCCGGCTGAAACATCGCGGTATGATGACGTATGCGCGTGACGAAGTCCGAGTAACGGAAGTTATGGTACCCCGTAGAATCCTATACAAAAAGCTCTGTTTTCATTTCATAATTCCACAGTATTCTGGACATCTTTTGCAATTTTTTTAATGAACAATGAAGGCTGCAAAGAAGACAGTTGTAGGTGGGATCGGTGTATTAGCAGCGGACTACAGCAACACAACCAGGAGGACTTTGTTGGAGCGCTAGCCGCGCTAGCCGCCGACTTCACCTTGACTTCACCTTGACTTCCTACGTCTCCGGGCCGCCAAACGCATCGGGTGAAGTCCTTCGTCCTTCTACCGATCGCTGGAACGCAGGTGAGCACGGGTGTTGATGAGCAAATGAGGGCTGGCTGGCGTAGGTGGAGAGCTAATGTTTTTAGCATAGCTCTGTGCAGTCCGGTTGCTAAGTTAGCTTCAATGGCGTCGTTAGCACAGCATTGTTAACCTTCGCCAGCCTGGAAAGCATTAACCGTGTATTTACATGTCCACGGTTTAATAGTATTGTTGATTTTCTATCTATACTTCCAGTCAGGGGTTTATTTCTTTTGTTTCTATATGCAGTTAAAGCACGATGCTATCACTTTAGCTCGTAGCTAAAGCATTTCGCCGATGTATTGTCGTGGAGATAAAAGGCACTGAATGTCCATTTCGCGTTCTCGACTCTCATTTTCAAGAGGATATAGTATCCCAGGTGGTTTAAAATACAAATCTGTGATCTACAATAGAAAAAGGAGAGAGTGTGGAATCCAATGAGCCAGCTTGTACCTAAGTTACGGTCAGAGCGAAAAAAGATACGTCCATCACTGCCTCTCAAGTCCTTCACTGTAACGTTCCTCATCTACGAATCTTTCATCCTCGCTCAAATTAATGGGGTAATCATCACTTTCTCAGTCCGAATCTCTCTCGCTCCATTGTAAACAACGGGGAATTGTGAGGAATACTAGCTCCTGTGACGTCACGCTACTTCCGCTACAGGCAAGGCTTTTTTTTTATCAGCGAGCAAAAGTTGCGAACTTTATCGTCGATTTTCTCTACTAAATCCTTTCCGCAAAAATATGGCAATATCACGAAATGATCAAGTATGACACATAGAATGGATCTGCTATTCCCGTTTGAATAAAAAAAAAATCATTTCAGTAGGCCTTTAATCCAAGGACTGAAATGCAGGACGAGATGAAATATCCAATCATGAAAGCACATCAAGTATGACAGGAGTGTCAATGTGAGCCACTTCTGAGTGTCTAATCTGCTTTCCTTGGACACGGTGGCTTCGTTTGAAATTAGAATCTTGTTTGTGGCAGAGACCAGAGAGCAGTGCAGCTGTGCACACACCCAACATCGTTTGACTTGGCATACAAACGTTGTAAAAACCAAAAGGTTATTCTGAAGTGTTGTCTTTAGACAAGTTGAAATAATGAAGGTCACATTTGAAAAGCATTGTGCAGCATTATGAGATTTGTACTTTTTCCTGCAGATTATTTGTATGATCTAATGCAGTGTTTTTCAAGGCATATTTTTTGCGTTGCAAACGTCCGTAGACACACCACCAGCAGAAATCATTAAAAAAGAGAAACTCAGTTGACAGTAAAAAGTGGTTGTCGCAATTGTTGGATATGACTTTAAAGCAGGGGTCACCAACGCGGTGCCCGCGGGCACCAGGTAGCCCGTAAGGACCAGATGAGTAGCCCGCTGGCCTGTTCTAAAAATAGCTCAAATAGCAGCACTTACCAGTGAGCTGCCTCTATTTTTTAAATGTTATTTATTTACCAGCAAGCTGGTCTCGCTTTGCCCGACATTTTTAATTCTAAGAGAGACAAAACTCAAATAGAATTTGAAAATCCAAGAAAATATTTTAAAAACTTGATCTTCACTTGTTTAAATAAATTCATTAATTTTTTTACTTTTCTTCTTATAACTTTCAGAAAGACAATTTTAGAGAAAAAATACAACCTTAAAAATGATTTTAGGTTTTTTAAACACATATGCCTTTTTACCTTTTAAATTCCTTCCTCTTCTTTCCTGACAATTTAAATCAATGTTCAAGTAAATTTATTTTTTTTATTGTAAAGAATAATAAATACATTTTAATTTAATTCTTCATTTTAGCTTCTGTTTTTTCGACGAAGAATATTTGTGAAATATTTCTTCAAACTTATTATGATTAAAATTCAAAACAATTATTCTGGCAAATCTAGAAAATCTGTAGAATCAAATTGAAATCTTATTTCAAAGTCTTTTGAATTTCTTTAAAAAAAATTTTTTTCTGGAAAATCTAAAAGAAATAATGATTTGTCTTTGTTAAAAATATAGCTTGGTTCAATTTGTTATATATTCTAACAAGGTGCAGATTGGATTTTAACCTATTTAAAACATGTCATCAAAATTCTAAAATTAATCTTAATCAGGAAAAATTACTAATGAAGTTCCATAAATTAATTTTTTCAAAAAGATTCGAATTAGCTAGTTTTTCTCTTCTTTTTTTCGGTTGAATTTTGAATTTTAAAGAGTCGAAATTGAAGATAAACTATGTTTCAAAATTTAATTGTCATTTTTTTTCGTGTTTTCTCCTCTTTTAAACCGTTCAATTAAGTGTAAATATCATTAATTATTAATAATAACATAGAGTTAAAGGTAAATTGAGCAAATTGACTATTTCTGGCAATTTATTTAAGTGTTTATCAAACTGGTAGCCCTTCGCATTAATCACTACCCAAGAAGTAGCTCTTGCTTTCAAAAAGGTTGGTGACCCCTGCTTTAAAGCATAACCAAGCATGCATCACTATAGCTCTTGTCTCAAAGTAGGTGTACTGTCACATCACACCCTGACTTATTTGCTGTTTTCCTGTGTGTAGTGTTTTACTTCTTGTCTTGCGCTCCTATTTTGGTGGCTTTTTCTCTTTTTTTGGTATTTCCCTGTAGCAGTTTCATGTCTTCCTTTGAGCGATATTTCCCGCATCTACTTTGTTTTAGCAATCAAGAATATTTCAGTTGTTATTATCCTTCTTTGTGGAGACATTGTTGATTGTCATGTCATGTTCGGATGTACATTGTGGACGCCGTCTCTGCTCCGCAGTAAGTCCAGTGTTTCCCATAAACTGCCAAGATACCTGTGGCGGTGGGGGCGTGGTTATGGGCGTGGTCACCATGACATCATCGAGTAATTTGCATAAGTTACTACAATGATTTGATTTTCTCTAAAAAGGCTCAAAAAATGTATACTTACTAATTAATAATAACAGTTTTGTTTTAAACGTCCATCCATTTTACAATATACTTACAACACTTTATGTACATATTTATATACAGATTTGAACAATAAGTTATTCACTGAAATATATTTATTAATTGTGGTTCTTACAAAAATATATCTTATAAAATATAAAAGCTAAAATGTCTCAAAGCTCTGCCCCTTTAATTAGTGCATACTAAATAATTCAACTTTAGCCTACTACTACAAGCATATTATTTACCAGCAACATAAAGTGAAACAGAGGCAGAGGTGTCCTGCCACAGTCAGTAACAAATAAACAGAAAACAGTAGTGGTGGTAGATAGACACAGAGCTTCATCAAACATCTGATCCACTGAACAAAGAGCTCCAAAAATCTTGAACTTTAGACTGCCATCAGTTTTACTCCCTACACTTAACCATGTGTTTCCTACTGCCTGCAGACTTTGCACCCTTTGTTATATACACATGTTGTGTTTCTAATATAAATACATTTAATAAAGTCAAATACAAATAAGGCAACAAGAGAAGTATCCTACACTTCTCTTTTGTAAAGTAAATGTGAACAGCCGATACGGGCATCTACATCAACTATATGATTTGCCTGAGAAGCTGGAGAGGACCAAAAAACAAAAAAAATATTATTATTATTATTTTTTAAAATTTGTGGCGGACGTAATTCTTTCGTGGCGGGCCGCCACAAATAAATGAATGTGTGGGAAACCCTGAAGTCTTTGCTGTCGTCCAGCATTTTGTTTTTGTTTACTTTGTAGCCAGTTCAGTTTTAGTTTGGTTCTGCATAGCCTTCCCTAAGCTTCAATGCCTTTTCTTAGGGGCACTCACCTTTTGTTTATTTTTGGTTTAAGCATTAGATACCTTTTTACCTGCACACTGTCTCCCGCTGTTTCCGACATCTACAACGCAATTAGCTACCTGCTGCCACCTACTGATATGGAAGAGTATTACACGGTTACTCTGCCGAGCTCTAGACAGCACCGACACTCAACAACAACACATCATTTGCAGACTATAATTACTGCTTTGCAAAAATTATTATTAACCCAAATAGGTAAAATTAGTTAAAGGCCTACTGAAAGCCACTACTAGCGACCACGCAGTCTGATAGTTTATATATCAATGATGGAATCTTAACATTGCAACACATGCCAATACGGCCGGGTTAACTTATAAAGTGACATTTTAAATTTCCCGCTAAACTTCCGGTTGAAAAACTCCTTTGGATATGACGTATGCGCGTGACGTCACGACGGCAACGGAAGTATTCGTACCCAATGTGTCACCGTACAAACTGCTCTGTTTCCATCGCACAATTCCACAGTATTCTGGACATCTGTGTTGGTGAATTTTTTGCAATTTGTTTAATGGACAATGGAGACTGCAAAGAAGAAAGTTGTAGGTGGGATCGGTGTATTAGCGGCTGGCTGCAGCAACACAACCAGGAGGTTGTGTTGTGTTTGACTTGGATAGCAGACGCACTACCGTGAGTACAGCTTTGGCTTCCAAACATTTGATCGCTTGCCCGTACGTGCGTGTCGATATGTGCATGTCACGTACGTAACTTTGGGGAAATATATGTTTCTTGCCGACTCTGATGGCGGCCGGGTTGTCGTCGAAAGCTACAACGCCCGCCGCCGCTCCGTAGTTAGCTTCAATTGTTAAGCTGCGCCAAGCTAGAAATTATTAACCGTGTAGTTACATGTCCATGGTTTAATAGTATTGTTGATCTTCTGTCTATCCTTCCAGTCAGGTTTTTTTAAAATTGTGTTTCTATCTGCATTTGAGCCTGATACTATCACGTTAGCTACGTAGCTAAAATTAGTTAGCTTCAATTGTTAAGCTTCGCTAAGCTGGAAATTATTAACCGTGTATTTACATGTTCATGGTTTAATAGTATTGTTGATCTTCTGTCTATCCTTCCAGTCAGGTTTTTTTTTTATTTTGTTCCTATCTGTATTTGAGCCCGATGCTATCACGTTAGTTCCGTAGCTAAAGTGCGTCAACGATGTATTGTCGTGGAGATAAAAGTCACTGTGAATGTCCATTTCGCGTTCTCGACTCTCATTTTCAAGAGGATATAGTATCCCAGGTGGTTTAAAATACAAATCCGTGATCCACAATAGAAAAAGGAGAGAGTGTGGAATCCAATGAGCCAGCTTGTACCTAAGTTACGGTCAGAGCGAAAAAAGATACGCCCTGCACTGCACTCTAGTCCTTCACTCTAACGTTCCTCATCCACAAATCTTTCATCCTCGCTCAAATTAATGGGGTAATCGTCGCTTTCTCTGTCCGAATCTCTCTTGCTCCATTGTAAACAACGGGGAATTATGAGGAATACTAGCTCCTGTGACGTCACGCTACTTCCGGTATAGGCAAGCCTTTTTTTAATCAGTAACCAAAAGTTGTGAACTTTATCGTCGATGTTCTCTACTAAATCCTTTCAGCAAAAATATGGCAATATCGCGAAATGATCAAGTATGACACATAGAATGGATCTGCTATCCCCGTTTAAATAAAAACAATTCATTTCAGTAGGCCTTTAATCTCCCACGGCACACCAGACTGTATCTCACGTTGAAAAAGACAGATCTAATGAATCTGGAAGCAAACAATATTTTATTTAGTGTGGGCTCCCATTACCAAGACTCACTTTTGAATGACACTGGCAGCAAGACACATTAAACAAAGTGTCTATCATTCTAATGGTGATTTTCAATGGTGTAAAACTGCATATAATAAGAGGGTGAGGGGAGGGGGGGGGGACATTTTGAAATTATATTTTTTATTCAGCTTTCGTCTTTGAAAATGCAGAGTTTTTACGCGACTTAAACTGCATGCATTCCTTGTTACATATATGTAATTGCCTATTTTCTGTCATATTCTATTAAAAATAATTGTTCCAAATCAATGTTGACAATATTCCATTTGCCATACCTGTAGGCAGGAATATCGGGATTTGCAATCATGATCGACTCCAGGTGAAATCGTCCATCTCCCAGATAACTACAAAAAAACACAAATATCACTTTTTAATAGTTGAAGAAATCAAGACAAGGAAATGAAGAACAAATGTGGACTCGAACGTGCCCCCATGGTGGACAACTGGTAATGAAAGACCAAAGATTTAGCAGGCCAAAGGACTGAGGCTCGGGTGGAGGATCGACCGAGCTCGGCTGTTCAGGATCAAGACCCCAAAGATCGGAGCATGCTATTTACAGAGAAAGCAAGCCCTTCAAATTAACCCTTGGCCTTCTACTGGGGATTTTTCAGACTCCAAGCGTAAACAGAGTTTACAAAGCGTAAGAACACTGAGGCAAGTCGGTATCTCAAAATACTAGGCAGTATTTATTTATATAATACACCATTGGCGTTGTTAGGCCTATTTTAGGGGGGCTCAAGCCCCCCTAAAATGTTCTAAAGCCCCCCTAAATAATTTGGTGTTTTTTACAAATACATGCTGACATATTCATTATAAAGTGGCCTGAATATGAGTTTGAATAAATAATCATATAACCTGTCATTATTCACTCAGTTTCCCCTCACTTCATAGTGTAAGGTAGAGAGCCCCTTTAGTGCGTCGCTATCCAATCCATTCCACTTGTTCATATAGAAAATGCCCACATCACTCAAAATCCAGTCCGCATTCTCTCTGCGACCTTGCTTGCGGTCCCGCAGGTGTACGAAGCACATTAGCACACAGCACTGCAGAACAAGAACCTTGTGTCTGCAATTGTAAATAATTTAGTTTTTAAGTTTTGTGTTTCTTGTAGAATCTATATAAAGTAATATACATTAGCCTATTGTTAAAATAATGAAAAAAACATCATTACATATATTTGTTTTATTGTATTGTTACATTAATAGCTGTTGTATTATTATAGGATGGCTTTTTAAACATTTCATAGGATTTTCAGAGAGTGAAAAAACCAAGACATTTAATATAAAATGTAAAATGAATAAATACATAAAAAGAAAAAGGAACAAAATGGTTAAAAGCCATCGTCCCAGGGAGCATTTCATTTCGTCCTGTGCATTTTTTTTAACGTCCCCGGGACGACGGGACTACGTTAATCCCAAACCATGGAAGTTACATTTTATTGTTTGCATTATTTTTTTCAGCATCACACTTTGAAGACGGTCCCTCAGCTCTTTGACAGCTTTGGCTCTTTTTCAGATCAGCAGACGGACTCTAAGTCTTTCTTATTTACAGTATATATAAAAGTTTCTCATTTCTATTCAGACTTCCATATATATTTAATTTCCTTAACGGCTTGCCATAATATATATATATATAAATATATTATATACAAGCCAAATTATCCCGATCCAGTGATGGAAGCAGATCAGAATCATATCCATATTTAAGTGTTACTTCTTTCTAAAACTCCTATAGTCATATTTACATCAGCTAATGTCTCGTGTGGTACAAAGTGCTTGGATTCGAGTGTCCTTGAGTAGACAGGCAGAGCGCTGTTGAGACTGCCATAACATTCCTAAGATAAGGAGCACAGGGCAGTGCTGAGCTTGGGGGGACATGAGGTGGAGGGGAGACCGATCTGGACCGGGCTGGGGAACGCTGGTGTACTAGGATTGGTCTCAGGTTTGTCCTCTAAGCTTGGACAATAAACCACAAAATACCAACTTCTGCCTGGTGATTGAATATAAACATCAGCTTATGTGCCATAAAAAGAATCTGGGAGAGACTAGCAATTTGAATTCCCCATTGGAGGAATGCTGGTCGACGCAACACCAGATATTAATTTAATTCAAGTAATTAAGTAATATTTCCAGGGCTTGAATTTACAACCATTTTAGTCACATATGTGCCCAAAATGTAATCTGTGCAACTTCAAAATATTTGGAAACAAACAATTATTGTATTGTGAGCTAAAGTGGTGGCATTAGCCTCTATGTTGTGAATGAATAACATAGAGGCTAATGCCACCACTTTCATTGTGTTTCAGTGTATCTTGAAGGATCATGCAAGTCATTGTTTCTTGTTGATGCTGTAAACAAAATGTCACCATGTTTGTTGTTGTACTGAACACACATTGAAAATAAACCCACTGAAAAAATAATAATGACAATTATTAATTTCTAAGTCTTTGTTAGCCGTTTGTGAAGTTTTGTGCTCATGCGCTATACCTTCGCTCGCATCCTGCATCTCCTGGGGGCTAAGCCACCTCTGTCCTTAAAAGCTAGTGACGCCCCTGTAATACACTTTCTAAAGGGATTATAAAGTGTGTCAGACATCATATGAACATGTATCAAAGCTACAGATACATAGTACAACAAACAAAGCATCTAGAGTAGTGGTTCCCAATGTGTCAGTACCGTACTCCTTCAAATATTTTCCCTGAAGCCGTGTAGCCCCTTTACACATCCAACACACATCAACCAGTGAAATTACAGCTCAGAAAATGCACTAATTAGTCACAGCAACACATAGGAAGACCATCTCGCATTTAGCGCGCAACATAAATGAAATATTTATGTTTAAACCAGGGCAGTCAAGTGATCATTTTTGTATTCGGTAGTTAAAATTTGCTTAAGAAAATACCAATATTTGTGTTGTCTGAATGTCATCCAGGAAAGTTGCACTTACTAAAAGTCAGTGATTTGCTAAAAACCTGGTGACAGTATAGTAGGATAGTATAGAAAGTGCACATTTTGAAAGTATTTGCAATAATATAGCAAACAAAGTACAGATAGTAAACACATACATATAGTCAGGACAGGTTCAAACACCAAACTATCTATCAAACGAGACAAGACGCAAGGAATCAGGCAGAGACAGAGTTGAATTTTGCTCATGGGGAGAAACGTATTGGGCTGCACACTCAGTTACAGTCTCACCCTACGCTCTGAAGGGCAGTCCTACGTGCTCCTCTATTTATTTGGGAGGTCCCTAGTTGACATCACTGAGGCTGCTTCTGAAGGGAGGAGTAATGCAAGCAACCCCAGTAGACACAATACATGATTATTCAGAATTGAAATGTGCTGACACTCGTGATTTCGCCCTGTCTCTGTTATGTCCACTATGGACTGGACTCTTACACTATTATTTTAGATCCACTATGGACTGGACTCTCACACTATTATGTTAGATCCACTATGGACTGGACTCTCACACTATTATGTTAGATCCACTATGGACTGGACTCTCACACTACTATGTTAGATCCACTATGGACTGGCCTCTCACACTACAGGTAAAAGCCAGTAAATTAGAATATTTTGAAAAACTTGATTTATTTCAGTAATTGCATTCAAAAGGTGTAACTTGTACATTATATTTATTCATTGCACACAGACTGATGCATTCAAATGTTTATTTCATTTAATTTTGATGATTTGAAGTGGCAACAAATGAAAATCCAAAATTCCGTGTGTCACAAAATTAGAATATTACTTAAGGCTAATACAAAAAAGGGATTTTTAGAAATGTTGGCCAACTGAAAAGTATGAAAATGAAAAATATGAGCATGTACAATACTCAATACTTGGTTGGAGCTCCTTTTGCCTCAATTACTGCGTTAATGCGGCGTGGCATGGAGTCCATGAGTTTCTGGCACTGCTCAGTTGTTATGAGAGCCCAGGTTGCTCTGATAGTGGCCTTCAACTCTTCTGCGTTTTTGGGTCTGGCATTCTGCATCTTCCTTTTCACAATACCCCACATATTTTCTATGGGGCTAAGGTCAGGGGAGTTGGCGGGCCAATTTAGAACAGAAATACCATGGTCCGTAAACCAGGCACGGGTAGATTTTGCGCTGTGTGCAGGCGCCAAGTCCTGTTGGAACTTGAAATCTCCATCTCCATAGAGCAGGTCAGCAGCAGGAAGCATGAAGTGCTCTAAAACTTGCTGGTAGACAGCTGCGTTGACCCTGGAAAAAAACTATGGACTGGACTCTCACACTATTATGTTAGATCCACTATGGACTGGACTCTCACACTATTAACTAGATCCACTCGACGTCCATTGCACCAGTCGCCCGGGGGGGCGGGGGGGGGGGGGGGGGTCCCCACATCTGTGGTCCCCTCCAAGGTTTCTCATTGTCATCCCATTGGATTTAGTTTTTTCTTGCCCTGATGTGGGATCTGAGCCCAGGATGTGGTTGTGGCTTGTGCAGCCCTTTGAGACACTCGTGACTTAGAGCTATATAAGTAAACATTGATTGATTGATTGTTCACTTCTGTTAGCGACTTAGCACAGAAGCTAAATTATAGCTCCTCTCCGCTGCTTGCTCGGTGTGTCAGATATTTAACTACAACTCGGTTTAAAAGCGCCTCTGCCCGTAGTTTGTGTGGACTAAGCGACTGTAATATAGCGGCTAGGTGCTGACAAGTCCTTTTAAAACTGAACAGCCAGCGGCTTTCACCGCAGTGAGCGAGTAGAAGCTCCATCTATGCGGCGCACAAGGATGTACAACTAACATTCAGAAACAAAATGAAAGGTCATAATGTGATAAATGTTCATCCATTAATGGTAACAAGATTGTTTTTATCAATGACATGTTAACGCCATAACGTATAAACAGTCGCAGTGCAACACCCAATCATCATATGTACTTACCTGCACTTGTTCACAGAAACACAACAATGAACAATTCCTTTCTTGGTGCCTGTGCAAGATCAATAAGTAGTGTGCACTCGCTGTTTACATGACATATGTAAGAGCGTAACTCAAGCTTTCCAACACCAGCGGGGGTCATGTTGTGATTGTTGTATTGACGTAGCACCCTGGCAGTTTGCTTGTACGTGGGTCACACGTATGGATCCTCGTGTAAAAGCACACTGGAACAAGAAAGCCGGTGGACGGCTCGGAAGAGAGAACATTTTCTCACCAGATGTCTTCAATAAAAGCTTCAAGGCTCTTTTGTGTGGGACTAAAAATAATCCTGCTTTAAGTGGGCCGGGGCTTAGGCCAGTGCCAGTTCTTATTACTGTACACCAGGGGTCACCAACATTTTTGAAAGCAAGAGCTACTTCTTGGGTAGTGATTAATGCGAAGGGCTACCAGTTTGATACACACTTAAATAAATGGCCAGAAATAGCCAATTTGCTTAATTTACCTTTAACTCTATGTTATTATTAATAATTAATGATATTTACACTTAATTGAACGGTTTAAAAGATGAGAAAACATGAACAAAATTATAATTAAATTTT
The DNA here is from genome assembly GCF_033978785.1 of Entelurus aequoreus. Classification (NCBI taxonomy): domain Eukaryota; kingdom Metazoa; phylum Chordata; class Actinopteri; order Syngnathiformes; family Syngnathidae; genus Entelurus; species Entelurus aequoreus. The sequence continues at coordinate 1,881,361 of NC_084740.1, forward strand.
GAAACATAGTTTATTTTCAATTTCGACTCTTTAAAATTCAAAATTCAACCAAAAAAAAAGAAGAGAAAAACTAGCTAATTCGAATCTTTTTGAAAAAATTTAAAAAATAATTTATGGAACATCATTTGTAAATTTTCCTGATTAATATTAGTTTTAGAATTTTGATGACATGTTTTAAATAGGTTAAAATCCAATCTGCACTTTGTTAGAATATATAACAAATTGAACCAAGCTATATTTCTAACAAAGACAAATCATTATTTCTTCTAGATTTTCCAGAACAAAAATTTTAAAAGACATTCAAAAGACTTTGAAATAAGATTTAAATTTGATTCTACAGATTTTCTAGATTTGCCAGAATAATTTTTTTGAATTTTAATCATAAGTTTGAAGAAATATTTCACAAATATTCTTCGCCGAAAAAACAGAAGCTAAAATGAAGAATTAAATTAAAATGTATTTATTATTCTTTACAATAAAAAAAATAAATCTACTTGAACATTGATTTAAATTGTCAGGAAAGCAGAGGAAGGAATTTAAAAGGTAAAAAGGTATATGTGTTTAAAAATCCTAAAATCATCTTAAGGTTGTATTTTTTCGCTAAAATTGTCTTTCTGAAAGTTATATGAAGGAAAGTAAAAAAAAAATAATGAATTTATTTAAACAAGTGAAGACCAAGTCTCTGCGATGAGGTGGCGACTTGTCCAGGGTGTACCCCGCCTTCCGCCCGATTGTAGCTGAGATAGGCTCCAGCGCCCTTCGCAACCCCAAAAGGGACAAGCGGTAGAAAATGGATGGATGGATGGATGGAAGACCAAGTCTTTAAAATATTTTGTTGGATTTTAAAATTCTATTTGAGTTTTGTCTCTCTTAGAATTAAAAATGTCGGGCAAAGTGAGACCAGCTTGCTAGTAAATAAATACAATTTTAAAAATAGAGGCAGCTCACTGGTAAGTGCTGCTATTTGAGCTATTTTTAGAACAGGCCAGCGGGCTACTCATCTGGTCCTTACGGGCTACCTGGTGCCCGCGGGCACTGCGTTGGTGACCCCTGCTTTAAAGTCATATCCAACAATTGCACCAACAACTTTTTACAGTTAACTGAGTTTTGTTTTTTAATGATTTCTGCTGGTGGTGTGCCTCCGCTTTTTTTCAAAGCAAAAAATGTGCCTTGGCTCAAAAAAGGTTGAAAAGCATTCAACTAGACTATTGACTGTAAAATGCACTGCAGCAGGGTTCCAGGTTTGATCCCCACTTCTGCCATCCAAGATACTTTTCCCACCTGCTCCCAGTGTTACACTGGTTTTCATGTAACTTAGATCATGGCTTTCACTATGTAAAGCGCTATATAAATATAATTCACTTCACTTCCACAGCTTCTCTCGGGCACTCATGGAGGATGGACGCTCCCCTTCTCTCTCCTGCTTGCTTCTTTGTCTTGTCTTAACTTTCTTCTTGCCTCTTTTTGCACTGCTCTCCAAATCTAAACTATGGAACTATTCAACTGGCCGAGAGCTGCGGCCCACCACCATGACCCCGCACTCCCTCCCCTCTGTTGCTAGATATCTGGAGATGTACCTTGTAATATGTATATGTGCTTTGCAATGGAGGTTTTTTCCCACTCCCTTAGGAGCCCAGTCTAGATTGTATTTTTTTACTCATCCTTCCCCAGCGTTTGACCTTTTTCCTATCTTTTACGGGGCGCCTTGTGGCGACCCATCAGCGTTCCTGTTCTGGAACCCTGTACACTGTTTGTTTGTCTCATCTTGAACGGGTTTGTGCTGAAAACAACGTTTTGTTGTACTTGTGCAATGACAATAAAGACCTATTTATCCATCTATCTTTACTTGAAAAGAATCCAAGGCCCTTGTATGATTATATTGCAAACAGTAAGCTAGATGGCCTCCGTGTTCGGTAGCTTTCAGAGGTTGCTTTGCTCAAAACTCACTCTCTTGATGATCACAGCTCTTATGTAATGAATTATTCTCGTTAAATGTGCTCCTGCTATTACGGAACAATGCTACACGTCTTTACATTATGCAACAACTCCCATCTCCGCATTCATATCTGCTTATTGGTCTATTAGGAGCGAGGGAGAGGTGCTTGAGGAGCCCTATGTGAAGTGATCAATTATGCATTTATTATGGAACACTGTAAAGAGTTGTAGGAACATTTGTGGAAAGCCATGAAATACATTCATTAGATCAGGGGTCACCAACGCGGTGCCCGCGGGCACCAGGTAGCCCGTAAGGACCAGATGAGTAGCCCGCCGGCCTGTTCTAAAAATAGCTCAAATAGCAGCACTTACCAGTGAGCTGCCTCTATTTTTTAAATGTTATTTATTTACTAGCAAGCTGGTCTCGCTTTGCCCGACATTTTTAATTCTAAGAGAGACAAAACTCAAATAGAATTTGAAAATCCAAGAAAATATTTTAAAGACTTGGTCTTCACTTGTTTAAATAAATTCATTCATTTTTTTACTTTGCTTCTTATAACTTTCAGAAAGACAATTTTAGAGAAAAAATACAACCTTAAAAATGATTTTAGGATTTTTAAACACGTATACCTTTTTACCTTTTAAATTCCTTCCTTTTCTTTCTTGACAATTTAAATCAATGTTCAAGTAAAAAAAAAAAATTATTGTAAAGAATAATAAATAGATTTTAATTTAATTCTTCATTTTAGCTTCCATTTTTCTGATGACGAATATTTGTGAAATATTTCTTCAAACTTATTATGATTAAAATTCAAAAAAAATATTCTGGCAAATCCAGAAAATCTGTAGAATCAAATTTAAATCTTATTTCAAAGTCTTTTGAATTCAAAAAAAAAATGTTGTTCTGGAAAATCTAGAAAACATAGTCATTTGTCTTTATTAGAAATATAGCTTGGTCCAATTTGCTATATACTCTAACAAAGTGTAGATTGGATTTTAACCTATTTAAAACATGTCATCAAAATTCTAAAATTAATCTTAATCAGGAAAAATTACTTATGTTCCATAAATTATTTTTTAAAGTTTTTCTCTTCTTTTTTTCGGTTGAATTTTGAATTTTAAAGAGTCGAAATTGAAGACAAACTATGTTTCAAAATTTAATTGTCATTTTTTTCGTGTTTTCTCCTCTTTTAAACCGTTCAATTAAGTGTAAATATCATTAATTATTAATAATAACATAGAGTTAAAGGTAAATTGAGCAAATCGGCTATTTCTGGCAATTTATTTAAGTGTGTATCAAACTGGTAGCCCTTCGCATTAATCACTACCCAAGAAGTAGCTCTTTGTTTCAAAAAGGTTGGTGACCCCTGCATTACATTAAAAGATGCATACATTCACTAACTAGATTAATAACATACACTATATCGCCAAAATTATGAGAATCAGGTGTCCTAATCACTTGGCCCCGTGTATCAAATCAAGCACTTTGGCATGGAGACTGTTTCTACAAACATTTGTGAAAGAATGGGCCGCTTTCAGTGATTTCCAGCGTGGAACTGTCATAGGATGCCACCTGTACAACAAATCCAGTCGTGAAATTTCCTCGCTCCTAAATATTCCAAAGTCAACTGTCGGCTTTATTATAAGAAAATGGAAGAGTTTGGGAACAACAGCAACTCAGCCACCAAGTGGTAAGCCACGTAAACTGACAGAGAGGGGTCCGCGGAGGAATTATGGTGTGGGGTTGTTTTTCAGGAGTTGGGCTCGGCCCCTTAGTTCCAGTGAAAGGAACTTTGAATGCTCCAGGATACCAAAACATTTTGGACAATTCCATGCTCCCAACTTTGTGGGAACAGTTTTCTTCCAACATGACTGTGCACCAGTGCACAAAGCAAGGTCCATAAAGACTTGGGTGACAGAGTCTGATGTGGATGAACTTGACTGGCCTGCACAGAGTCCTGACCTGAACCCGATAGAACACCTTTGGGATGAATTAGAACGGAGACTGAGAGCCAGACCTTCAGTGTGTGACCTCACCAATGCGCTTTTGAGAGAATGGTGGAAAATTCCTATAAACACACTCTGCAACCTTGTGGACAGCCTTCTCAGAAGAGTTGAAGCTGTAATAGCTGCAAAAGGTCATATTGAACCCTATGGGTTAGGAATGGCATGGCACTTCAAGTTCATATGTGAGTCAAGGCAGGTGGCCAAATACTTTTGGCAATATAGTGTATGTGTCCGTCTGATATTTACTGTATTAGTTACTTGTAGAATATTCTGGAATGTACCTGCCTGGAGAGACAGGATGCATCTATTTGAAAGTATGCGTTTGTACAAAAGCTTGTGTAAGACAAGCTGCTCTGCATTGACTGGCCATCCAGATATGTTACTTCCATGGTGCAATATGAACAGAACCTTCAACTGCCTCACATCAGCCCTTTCTAGTCCTGCGTCATTTTATTATTGATTACGAGCAGGAACGCAGTTGGAAGCTGAACTAATTGTTACCCGCTTAAAGGGGAACTGCACTTTTTGGGGGAATTTTGCAATCATGATGAAAGACAGATGGAGTGTTTTTTTTTCCTGCATTCTAAATGTTAAATAAACGTAAATAAAAGTCCGCTGGATGTCAGATAAATAACCATTCAAAAAGCTGAATTTACAGTTCGTGGCTTGAATATTAACTAAGTCTTAGTGATATTTTTGTTATGAGCGCAAATGCAGACAAACTATTTATAGCGGCGCCGCGATTCACCTCGGTCTCCCTGTTTACATCATGGAGTGGTCTGCTGCTTCCTGTAAGCTTATTGTAGATCATACATCATGCAGCTCATCTGGACAGTGGATGGCTGAGGAGATAATCTGACAAGTTGGGACACTTGGACCGCCATATAAGACCTGGAACTGGCGAGGACGACCTGTGTGTCGTCCCCCCCTCCCGCCCCGTTTCTTTGTCATGATCCGTCACCGGATCATGACAGAATGTCTCATAATTCCTCAGCCACCTGGCTCGTCCCCGGTGGCTTCGGGGACACTTGGCCTGGCGGCCCACCGTCGAGTCCTCCCTCCGCCCTCCCGTGACTTTGGACTTATTCTGTTTTTTTTAGGGGGGGGGGGTTCTTTCTTGGGAAGTCTGGTATCCGTCCCTTAAGGGGGGGTTATATGAACTGTCACCCGGGTCATGGCATGATTTATGTTTGGTAGTTTTCCTGTTTTAGTCTGTTTCCTGGGTGCACCCTCTTTCCCTGTTTCCTGTTGGTTTCCATGGACACTGATTCTCCTCACCTGTCTTTGTTTAGCAATTAGTGTTCCCACCTGTTGTTGTGGTTAATCACTCCTCTTTATAGTTTTCTGTCACCCAGCCGTCTCCCTCCACGCCGACGTCTCCTTCCACGGCGTCATCCTCCTCTTCGCGGCCGACGACGGCGTCATCCTCCTCTTCGGCAACGACGTCATCCTCCTCTTCGCCGACGACAGCGTCAGCATCCTCTTCGCCGACGACGACAGCATCCTCTTCGCCGCCGCTGACGGCGTCAGCATCCTCTTCGCCGACGACGACGGCGTCAGCGTCCTCTTCGTCGACGACGACGGCGTCAGCGTCCTCTTCGCGGACGACGACGGCGTCAGCGTCCTCTTCGCGGACGACGGCGTCAGCATCCTCCTCTTCGCGGACGATGGCGTCAGCATCCTCCTCGCCACGGATGACGGCGTCAGCATCCTCTTCGCCGCCGCCGACGGCGTCAGCATCCTCTTCGCCGCCGATGACGGCGTCAGCATCCTCTTCGCCGCCGCCGACGGCGTCAGCATCCTCTTCGCCGCCGCCGACGGCGTCAGCATCCTCTTCGCCGCCGCCGACGGCGTCAGCATCCTCTTCGCGGACGACGGCGTCAGCATCCTCCTCTTCGCGGACGATGGCGTCAGCATCCTCCTCGCCACGGATGACGGCGTCAGCATCCTCTTCGCCGCCGCCGACGGCGTCAGCATCCTCTTCGCCGCCGATGACGGCATCAGCATCCTCTTCGCCGCCGCCGACGGCGTCAGCATCCTCTTCGCCGCCGCCGACGGCGTCAGCATCCTCTTCGCCGCCGCCGACGGCGTCAGCATCCTCTTTGCCGCCGCCGACGGCGTCAGCATCCTCTTCGCCGCCGCCGACGGCGTCAGCATCCTCTTCGCCGACGACGACGGCGTCAGCGTCCCCTTCGTCGACGACGACGCCGTCAGCGTCCTCTTCGCGGACGACGGCGTCAGCATCCTCCTCTTCGCGGACGATGGCGTCAGCATCCTCCTCGCCACGGATGACGGCGTCAGCATCCTCTTCGCCGCCGCCGACGGCGTCAGCATCCTCTTCGCCGCCGATGACGCCGTCAGCATCCTCTTCGCCGCCGCCGACGGCGTCAGCATCCTCTTCGCCGCCGCCGACGGCGTCAGCATCCTCTTCGCCGCCGCCGACGGCGTCAGCATCCTCTTCGCTGCCGACAACGGCGTCAGCATCCTCTTCGCCGACGACGACAGCGTCAGCATCCTCTTCGCCGACGACGACAGCATCCTCTTCGCTGCCGCTGACGGCGTCAGCATCCTCTTCGCCGACGACGACGGCGTCAGCGTCCTCTTCGTCGATGACGACGGCGTCAGCGTCCTCTTCGCGGACGACGGCGTCAGCGTCCTCCTCGCCGCGGATGACGGCGTCAGCATCCTTTTCGCCGATGGCGTCAGCGTCCTCTTCGTCGACGACGACGGCGTCAGCATCCTCCTCGCCGCGGATGATGGCGTCAGCATCCTCTCCGCCGCCGCCGACGGCGTCAGCATCCTCTTCGCTGACGACGACAGCGTCAGCATCCTTTTCGCCGCCGCCGACGGCGTCAGCATCCTCTTCGCTGCCGCTGACGGCGGTCAGCATCCTCTTGGCCGCCGACGACGGCGTCAGCGTCCTCTTCGTCGATGACGACGGCGTCAGCGTCCTCTTCGTCGATGACGACGGCGTCAGCGTCCTCTTCGCGGACGACGGCGTCAGCGTCCTCCTCGCCGCGGATGACGACGTCAGCGTCCTCCTCGCCGCGGATGACGACGTCAGCGTCCTCCTCGCCGCGGATGACGGCGTCAGCGTCCTCTTCGTCGATGACGACGGCGTCAGCGTCCTCTTCGCCGGACGACGGCGTCAGCAGTCCTCCTCGCCGCGGATGACGACGTCAGCATCCTCCTCTCCGCGGATGACGGCGTCAGCATCCTCTTCGCCGATGGCGTCAGCGTCCTCTTCGTCGACGACGACGGGGCGTCAGCATCCTCCTCGCCGCGGATGATGGCGTCAGCATCCTCTCCGCCGCCGCCGACGGCGTCAGCATCCTCTTCGCTGACGACGACAGCGTCAGCATCCTTTTCGCCGCCGCCGCCGGCGTCAGCATCCTCTTCGCCGCCGCCGACGGCGTCAGCATCCTCTTCGCCGACGACGACAGCGTCAGCATCCTCTTCGCCGACGACGACAGCATGCTCTTCGCCGCCGCTGATGGCGTCAGCATCCTCTTCGCCGAAGACGACGGCGTCAGCATTCTCTTCGCCAACGACGGCGTCAGCATCCTCTTCACAGACGACGACGGCGTCATCCTCCTCTTCGCCGCCGTCAGCATCCTCTTCGTCGACGACGACGGCGTCATCCTCCTCTTCACCGACGGCGTCATCCTTCTCTTCACCGACGACGACGGCGTCAGCATCCTCTTTGTCGACGACGACGGCGTCATCCTCCTCTTCACCGACGGCGTCATCGTTCTCTTCACCGACGACGACGGCGTCAGCATCCTCTTCGCCGACGACGGACAGCGTCATCCTCTTCGCCGACGACGACGGCGTCATCCTCTTCGCCTCAGACGACGACATGCCCACCTCCTCGTTTCCGGCGGGCACACCCACGGCGCCGCCCACCTCCTCGTTTCCTGACTATTCATGGACGCCTTTGGCGCCAACAGCAGCGACGCCCAGGACTTGGGTGCAGGACCTCAAAGACTGCTGAGGTTCTGGCGCCAGTCTCCTCCGCCTCAACGGCCACAGACATGGCCGTTCGAGGTCGCCCGCCTCGCCAATTGCGGCGACGTTCTACTGGCCTCAGCCACCTGGCTCGTCCCGGTGGCTTCGGGACACTTGGCCTGGCGGCCCACCGTCGAGTCCTCCCTCCGCCCTCCCGTGACTTTGGACTTATTCTGTTTTTTTTTTAGGGGGGGGGGGGGGGGGGGGGGGTTCTTTCTTGGAAGTCTGGTATCCGTCCCTTAAGGGGGGGTTATATGAACTGTCACCCGGGTCATGGCATGACTTATGTTTGGTAGTTTTCCTGTTTTAGTCTGTTTCCTGGGTGCACCCTCTTTCCCTGTTAACTGTTGGTTTCCATGGGCACTGATTCTGCTCACCTGTCTTTGTTTAGCAATTAGTGTTCCCACCAAGTGTTTTGGTTAATCACTCCCCTTTATAGTTTCTGTCAACCAGGCATTAGTTGCCGGGTCAATGTTTGCTATACGCAACATTTACGTTCTCCTGGTTTTTCTCCTCGCTTTTGTGATTTTTTTACACAATAACATTCCTCGTTTTTCACCCTTGGTGACATTTTTTTTTTTTTTAAGCTCCACGCTTGTTAGTGCCTCAGTTTTGTATTTTTGATCCTGCCTTAAAATAATGAAAACCTTAATCCTAACTGCACGCTGCTCCAGCTTGTTTTCTGCGTTGGAGGCAACACTACCAGTGCAGCCATGCGACCACAATGTAACACATTCTTCACCAAAATGTGAATATATGAACATCCTAGCTAATGACAGCCGGCCTACACAGTAAGTGATGTTTGACATTTTTTGTTGGCTCTCATAAAGTCTGCAGTGAGCAGAAATAAATGATGAAGAAAAAAAATTACAATTTAATTTAATTAAAAATTAATGCTCCGCGTATGCTTAAAATGATCAAAATATGTCAATATTACATGTTATTATGAATGTGCTTGTTACTACATTACATATATACTTACACATCTTGTATAACGGGCTCTACGGGCAGAATTAAACGGCTCCCATGGGCTCCATTGTAAGCTGACTTTTGATTGAATTGATTTAATATTAGAATGCATTAAAAAAAAATATCCATCCGTCATCATGTCTGCCATAATGATTGTGAATGGTAGGCAAACAATTCCAAAAAAAGTGTAGCTCTCCTTTAAATTTTCACATTTTTACCACGTTTCTAGCCTTTGGAGGAGTGCAGCCTATGTTCTGAGAAGTGTTTTGCAACAGTCAAAGTTTTGACCGTTCAATTCTGATTCGATTATCAACCATGCAACCAGTCAAGAAACTGCTGCGGCCCCCCAGGGTTCAGCAGTTGTGCTGGAAGGATGGATCGATTGCGTTTACGTCTTCCTTAAATATAGTATCTTGTGTGCAGTCAATGTGTTTTCAGAGAGGTAAGAGATCATCCTTTACTGGTTCAAATTTTGGTCAGAATACGCTACTATCATCATCACAATCGGTTTATTTTTCTTCACAAAACAAAGTCATATATTCGACTGCTAGTGGAAACTAATCAGGTTGGACTATGAAAATCCCTCGATGTCAACAATTCGTGGATGTGCGCATGTGTAACAAAGTGCGGGACGGAGACTCAGACAAACACATCCTTTCTTCCTGCCAACACACATCAGATAAAACACACATTGGATTAGTAAGTGAAACCCTCTAACCTTGATATGTTCTTCTTCCTTACAGAGCTGCACACATCCAAACACATGCTCCCTCCACCCAAGATTGGCTTTGTCGCGCCAGTTTAATCTCATGCACAGGGAGGCTTTAATCACATGGACCAAAACACTGGAGGTGATGCACCTTGGCAATGGTTCACCTAGGGCAGGGGTCACCAACCTTTTTGAAAGCAAGAGCTACTTCTTGGGTATTGATTAATGCGAAGGGCTACCAGTTTGATACACACTTAAATAAATTGCCAGAAATAGCCAATTTGCTCAATTTACCTTTAACTGTATGTTATTATTAATAATTAATGATATTTACACTTAATTGGACGGTTTAAAAGAGGAGAAAACACGAAAAAAATGACTATTAAATTTTTAAACATAGTTTATCTTCAATTTCGACTCTTTAAAATTCAAAATTCAACCGAAAAAAAGTAGAGAAAAACTAGCTAATTCGAATCTTTTTGAAAGAATTTAAAAAATAATTTATGGAACATCATTAGTAATTTTTCCTGAATAAGATTAATTTTAGAATTTTGATGACATGTTTTAAATAGGTTAAACTTTGTTAAAATATATAACAAATTGGACGAAGCTATATTTCTAACAAAGACTAATCATTATTTCTTGTAGATTTTCCAGAACAAAAATTTTAAAAGAAATTCAAAAGACTTTGAAATAAGATTTAAATTTGATTCTACAGATTTTCTAGATTTGCCAGAATAATTTATTTGAATTTTAATCATAATACGTTTGAAGAAATATTTCACAAATATTCTTCGTCGAAAAAACAGAAGCTAAAATGAAGAATTAAATTAAAATGTATTTATTATTCTTTATAATAATAATAAAAAAAATACTTGAACATTGATTTAAATTGTCAGGAAAGAAGAGGAAGGAATTTAAAAGGTAAAAAGGTATATGTGTTTAAAAATCCTAAAATCATTTTTAAGGTTGTATTTTTTCTCTAAAATTGTCTTTCTGAAAGTTATAAGAAGCAAAGTAAAAAAAAAATCATGTATTTATTTAAACAAGTGAAGACCAAGTCTTTAAATATTTTCTTGGATTTTCCAATTCTATTTGAGTTTTGTCTCTCTTAGAATTAAAAATGTCGAGCAAAGCGAGACCAGCTTGCTAGTAAATAAATACAATTTAAAAAAATAGAGGCAGCTCACTGGTAAGTGCTGCTATTTGAGCTATTTTTTAGAACAGGCCAGCGGGCTACTCATCTGGACCTTACGGGCTACCTGGTGCCCGCGGGCACCGCATTGGTGACCCCTGACCTAGGAAATGACCCGGGGTCTTGATGTGCACCAAAGAACACGAGAGAAGTTGCATATTTACACTGCAGAAGTGCAGTACGACGAAATAATCTGATACATTTACACATAGCCATAAGGCCAGCTAACACGCAGCTTCAATGTGGCCTTCCACAATTATGCAGATGACACTTAGATCTACGGCCCACTGACAGCAGGTGAACGCTGGCCTGTCGATGTACAAAAGCCAAAAGCAGTGAAGTTGTCACGTTGTGTAAATGGTAAATAAAAACAGAATACAATGATTTGCAAATCCTGTTAAACTTATATTCAATTGAATAGACTGCAAAGACCAGATACGATTTACACAACGTGCCAACTTCACTGGTTTTGTATTTTCATGGTCTTGTGCCAGAGTACATCTCTGACATGTTGGAACCATATGAAGCATGTCGGGCTCTGAGGAACCTCCTGCTGGTGCCCACAGTCAGGACAAAGCATGAGTTCCACGCCTCTACAATTTGGAATAGTCTTCCAGAAGATGTAAGACAGGCCTCAACATCTGCAACTGACAAATCCAGGCTGACAATACATTTAATTGTGTACAAGACAACTGTGGAGGGGGGCGTGGTCTGCGGGCCTGCCGCGGAGCGGGGTGTGTAAGGCCCGGCCTCGAAGCCAGCGGCAGGTGAGTAGATGGCCCAGCTGGGGCTGATGATCTTTGAGACTTTTATTAGTAGGTTGCACAGTGAAGTACATATTCCGTACAATTGACCACTAAATGGTAACACCCCAATAAGTTTTTCAACTTGTTTAAGTCGGGGTCCACTTAAATTGATTCATGATACAGATATATACTATCATATATACTATCATCATAATACAGTCATCACACAAGATAATCACATTGAATTATTTACATTATTTACAATCAGGGGTGGGGGGGGGGGGGTAGGATATGGACTGCAAGTAGTGGACATAGAGAGAGAGAGAGAGAGAGAGAGAGAGAGAGAGAGAGAGAGGAGAGAGAGAGAGAGAGAGAGAGAGAGAGATCAGAAGGCAAAAGAAAAAGTATCTGCATTTGATTGTTTACATTTGATTATTAGCAATCCGGGGAGGGTGTTAGTTTAGGGTTGTAGCTGCCTGGAGGTGAACTTTTATTGCGGTTTTGAAGGAGGATAGAGATGCCCTTTCTTTTATACCTGTTGGGAGTGCATTCCACATTGATGTGGCATAGAAAGAGAATGAGTTAAGACCTTTGTTAGTTCGGAATCTGGGTTTAACGTGGTTAGTGGAGCTCCCCCTGGTGTTGTGGTTATGGCGGTCATTTACGTTAAGGAAGTAGTTTGACATGTACTTCGGTATCAGGGACGTGTAGCGGATTTTATAGACTAGGCTCAGTGCAAGTTGTTTAACTCTGTCCTCCACCTTGAGCCAGCCCACTTTAGAGAAGTGAGTAGGAGTGAGGTGGGATCTGGGGTGGAGGTCTAGAAGTAACCTGACTAGCTTGTTCTGAGATGTTTGTAGTTTAGATTTGAGGGTTTTGGAGGTGCTAGGGTACTAATCACCTGTCGCCCTTATTAGCAGCAGCCGGCACGAGACACGGTGGATTGGGGGTGGGGGGGAGTTGGAGTGAGAGAGGGACACGCCGAGAGAAAGACTGTAAACAAAAGACTGAAAAGTCGCAGAACTGTGTGCTGTCGTGGCGTGTGCGCCAATGAAACGATTCTCAAACCGGACTCAGCAGAGAGACTTTCACAACAACTAAAACTTTTTGATTTTAACTTGAATAATTATTGTTTTTATGATTTTATTTAGAAGTACGGTTATTTTTCCTGTAATTGTTTTTGTGTTTTTACCTACCATTTTCTGTAAAACACTTTGAACTGCCCTGTGTAGGATTTGTGCGCTATTAAATAATTGGCCTTGCCCTGCCTCCTTTTTGGTGGACCCAATGTTGCAGCCAGTCAGTTAAAAGTATTTGGCGACACAAAATACACAAACTAAAGCAGCCAAAAAGTCCTTGTGTGTCTGTCTGGCTTCAATGCTGTGCAAAGTTATTTTTAGCCTTAGCTGCTTCTGGCTGGCAATACAAAAAAAGATAAGCAAACTGTCTATTCGTTGCAGCGGTCTATGACTGGTGGGGTGTGGTACTGATTATTCCTAGCAACAAGACAAAGGTGATGGCTGAGTTAATTATGCAGGGGCAAAGAGATCCCATCTTTAGCCATGTGCTGATGTATCAACTGATGGGGGAAAACATGAAAACAGTGTAAAAAGGGGGAAAAAAGAAAATATTTCTTACATAATGGCATTGACATTGCGGTCCAAACGAGGAGAGGTGCAGCCCAGGATCTCCCCCGGGGACAGAGGTCGACACTGCGGGACCACCACCTCGTACTCCGCCTTGAGGGCGGCACTCACAGCCTGCAGCACGGAGACAGAAAGCGACTGGGATTAAAACACAGACTGTATTTGGCACAACCTCACAGCAATTTGCTAGAATAAATTATAAATTAGAGCATGACATCGTTCGCTGTCCTCACCTGCAGAGGGTGCATGATTATGTTGTCATGACGACGTGAGACCATCCTTTTTTTCATGAGCGAACACATCCCGTTTTTACGTTGGAACATATTCATCATTTTCACATTTCACACACGGTAGTGGTCTTCAATCAATCAATCAATCAATCAATCAAAGTCTACTTATATAGCCCTAAATCATGAGGGTCTCAAAGGGCTGCACAAGTCACAACCACATCCTGGGCTCAGGACCCACATCAGGGCAAGGAAAAACTCAACCCAATGGGATGACAATGAGAAACCTTGGAGGGGACCGCAGATGTGGGGACCACAGATGTGGGGATCTAACATAATAGTGTGAGAGTCCAGTCCATAGTGGATCTAACATAATAGTGTGAGAGTCCAGTCCATAGTGGATCTAACATAATAGTGTGAGAGTCCAGTCCATAGTGGATCTAACATAATAGTGTGAGAGTCCAGTCCATAGTGGATCTAACATAATAGTGTGAGAGTCCAGTCCATAGTGGATCTAACATAATAGTGTGAGAGTCCAGTCCATAGTGGATCTAACATAATAGTGTGAGAGTCCAGTCCATAGTGGATCTAACATAGTAGTGTGAGAGTCCAGTCCATAGTGGATCTAACATAATAGTGTGAGAGTCCAGTCCATAGTGGATCTAACATAATAGTGTGAGAGTCCAGTCCATAGTGGATCTAACATAATAGTGTGAGAGTCCAGTCCATAGTGGATCTAACATAATAGTGTGAGAGTCCAGTCCATAGTGGATCTAACATAATAGTGTGAGAGTCCAGTCCATAGTGGATCTAACATAATAGTGTAAGAGTCCAGTCCATAGTGGATCTAACATAATAGTGTGAGAGTCCAGTCCATAGTGGATCTAACATAATAGTGTGAGAGTCCAGTGGATCTAACATAATAGTGTGAGAGTCCAGTCCATAGTGGATCTAACATAATAGTGTAAGAGTCCAGTCCATAGTGGATCTAACATAATAGTGTGAGAGTCCAGTCCATAGTGGGGCCAGCAGGAGATCATCTTGAGTGGGGACAGGTCAGCAGCACAGAGACGTCCCCAACTGATGCACAGATGAGTGGTCAACCCTGGGTCCTGACTTTGGACAGCTAGCGTGTCATCTGTGGTCACCGAATCTGTGCCCCCCCCCTCTCCACGAAGGAGAGGGGGGCAGAGGACAAAAGAAACGGCAGATCAACTGGTCTAAAAAGGGGGTCTATTTAAAGGCTAGAGTACACAAATGAGTTTTAAGATGGGACTTAAATGCTTCTACTGAGGTAGCATCTCTAACTGTTACTGCTAGAACATTCCAGAGTACTGGAGCCCCAATAGAAAACGCTCTATAGCCCGCAGACTTTTTTTGGGCTCTGGGAATCACTAATAAGCCGGAGTTCTTTGAAGGCAGATTTCTTGCCGGGACATATGGTACAATACAATCAGCAAGATAGACCGTGTAGTATTTTATACCTAAGTAGTAAACCTTTAAAGTCACATCTTAAAAGTGCACAGGAAGCCAGTGCAGGTGAGCCAGTATATATATATATATATATATATTATATATATATATATATATATATATATATATATATATATATATATATATATATATTATATATACTATATATATATATATATATACTATATATATATATATACACTAGCGTTCAAAAGTTTGGGGGTCACATGTAAATGTCCTTATTTTTGATAGGAAAAGCACTGTACTTTTCAATGAAGATAACTTTAAACTAGTCTTAACTTGAAAGAAATACACTCTATACATTGCTAATGTGGTAAATGACTATTCTAGCTGCAAATGTCTGCTTTTTGGTGCAATATCTACATAGGTGTATAGAGGCCCATTTCCAGCAACTATCACTCCAGTGTTCTAATGGTACAATGTGTTTGCTCATTGGCTCAGAAGGCTAATTGATGATTAGAAAACCCTTGTGCAATCATGTTCACACATCTGAAAACACTTTAGCTCGTTACAGAAGCTACAAAACGGACCTTTCCTTTGAGCAGATTGAGTTTCTGGAGCATCACATTTGTGGGGTCAATTAAACGCTCAAAATGGCCAGAAAAAGAGAACTTTCATCTGAAACTCGACAGTCTATTCTTGTTCTTAGAAATGAAGGCTATTCCACTAAATTGTTTGGGTGACCCCAAACTTTTGAACAGTAGTGTATGTATATACTGTATGTATATAGGTATATATATATATATATATATATAGTTAGTCTTGTATTATTGTTCGTTGAAGCCATTGATTGCCTGTTGGTGCACATATTTGTTCATGTTTCTGCAGTCTCCCTTTCCTTCTACGGCCCACATTAGCAAACACACCCGAGCAAGATAAGGAGTCATTGTGAAGCAGAGGCAGGGAAGTAGAGCGTGTATGCAAATTATACCGGGAAATAAATGTTAGGATTAAAATAGGACAGTGACGCAGAGCTGTAGAAAAAGGTCAAAAAGGATTACGCTGGAGATGTGATCCCAAAGTCATCCTCGGCCGGTGGTTAATGACTCCGCTTCTCTGTCACAGGACTGCCGATGCCATTTGACGCGTGGATCGGTCAAGAAACAAATCGCTTCCCGACGCTTCGGCTGTACATTAATTGAGGCAAAGTGAGAAGATGAGAGTGCTGGGACCAAATTAGCTACAGTGCGAGGAGGATGACGGATGGAATGGACGATTAAAAGTTAATTTAAGACAGTCAACAGGGAATAGCAGTGAACTCTAAGCTTCCATGCTGCAAGACCTCAGCAAGCCTACACGCTGCGAGGCACCACTCAGTTGGAGGCCAATGTTCTTACAGTGCGAGCTCAACACACATTTATGATAAATATGATCCATATGGCTGCAGAAATGGTGGTTAACGTTTTGGAGAGCACCAACAACATTGTTGTGTGTGTGTTGACATTTATGCTTGCTGTTACATTGTGTTGTTTGGTTAAAAAAGAGATTGTTGAGCCAGGATTACGGAACAAAGGAGAAGGAAGCAGAGTTCAAGTTGTTTGCTATAACGTTTGCCACTGCTTACCGCTGGGGTCACCAACCTTTTTGAAAGCAAGAGCTACTTCTTGGGTAGTGATTAATGCGAAGGGCTACCAGTTTGATACACACTTCAATAAATTGCCAGAAATAGCCAATTTGCTCAATTTACCTTTAACTCTATATTATTATTAATAATTAATGATATTTACACTTAATTGAACGGTTTAAAAGAGGAGAAAACACGAAAAAAATGACTATTAAATTTTGAAACATAGTTTATCTTCAATTTCAACTCTTTAAAATTCAAAATTCAACCGAAAAAAAGAAGAGAAAAACTAGCTATTTCAAATGTTTTTGCAAAAAATTAAATTTATGGAACATCATAAGTAATTTTTCCTGATTAAGATTAATTTTAGAATTTTGATGACATGTTTTAAATAGGTTAAAATCCAATCTACACTTTGTTAGAATACATAACAAATTGGACCAAGCTATATTTCTAACAAAGACAATTCATTATTTCTTCTAGATTTTCCAGAACAAAATTTTTAAAAGAAATTCAAAAGACTTTGAAATAAGATTTAAATTTGATTCTACAGATTTTCTAGATTTGCCAGAATAATTTTTTTGAATTTTAATCATAATAAGTTTGAAGAAATATTTCACAAATATTCTTCGTCGAAAAGACAGAGGCTAAAATGAAGAATTAAATTAAAATTTATTTATTATTCTTTACAATAAAAAAAAATAATTTACTTGAACACTGATTTAAATTGTGAGGAAAGAAGAGGAAGGAATTTAAAAGGTAAAAAGGTATATGTGTTTAAAAATCCTAAAATCATTTTTAAGGTTGTATTTTTTCTCTAAAATTGTCTTTCTGAAAGTTATAAGAAGCCAAGTAAAAAAATTAATGAAATTATTTAAACAAGTGAAGACCAAGTCTTTAAAATATTTTCTTGGATTTTCACATTTTATTTGAGTTTTGTCTCTCTTAGAATTAAAATGTCGGGCAAAGCGAGACCAGCTTGCTAGTAAATAAATACAATTTAAAAAATAGAGGCAGCTCACTGGTAAGTGCTGCTATTTGAGCTATTTTTAGAACAGGCCAGCGGGCTACTCATCTGGTCCTTACGGGCTACCTGGTGCCCGCGGGCACCACGTTGGTGACCCCTGGCTTACCGTATATAAAGAGCAATGAGCTGAGCAGCCTTTGGAGTTCACTCCAACCTTGAAATCCAAATTAACTTCAGACTTCTCAAACCCACACTTGATCTGGACTTGAGGGCAGAGACTGCAATTCTCCTCGGATGTGCAAAAATGGTGTCTAACAATGCACTGGAGACACAAATACTTAAAGGTATTAATGATGATACAGAAAAAATGATGATTATGTGCCGAGGCTAACCTGCCTCCTACTTTTGGGGAGCGGGATGAGTAAAAAAGTGCTCTTATTTTAGCAACATTCTTCATGACTTTAATTCCTTCAAGGTGTTTTTGTGATAAGTAGTTCACGAGTACCAGTGCATGAAGTAGGCATAGGTGGTATTAAACAATTATTGATTACTTTATTGCTAAGCTTGGAAAATGTGAGGTGTTACGAATACTTTCTGGATGCACTGTATGCCTCATGTTATGTAGTAAGCTTGAATGAATGTTGGGCTACTGCATTTTACCATCAACCAGCCAATAGGTAAACAATTTAGGCTCGACAAATAGGCTGCCTAAATGGACTGCGGCAGAAATCAGAAGTGATCAAAGTTGGCATCGGTCAATTGCTTTGTTTTGCCAACTTTGAGAGTTTTCTGCTTCAGGACTGACCGTCACTCCTCCGAATGTGGCTTCAACATGCCTAACTATAAAGAGTACCACGATATAGGAGACCATGATTAAAAAAAATAAGAATAATGTAGTAATTATGGCTGCCAAATGGCTGCCTTTTCTAATGAGTTAAATTTTCTTATTAAAGAAATTCATAAAGTCATCTGCCGAGTGGGTGGAGCTACGGGGAGGAGTCCCTTGTTGGGTTAACGACACTACTGTACTGAACAAATATTTAGGATAATTTTTGTTGAGGCAGATGAGATTTGAGTAATATTTAGCTTTAGCTAAGGGAAGCATGCGTTTATAAGTTATTAAACTATCACTCCATGATTGATGGAAAACCTCAAGTTTAGTCGCCCGCCATTTGCGTTACAGCTTTCCCTGGATAATTTATGAGCTCTAGTTTCTTCTGTAAACCATGGGGTGCGCCTTTTAGGGGCCCTTTTTAGCTTTAGCGGTGCTATACTATCAATGGTTTCGCACAGGGCGTCGTCAAACTTGTTAGTGAGGTTATCAATAGAGCCGACATAATTTGGGAAAGGTGCCATTACCGAAGGCAGTAGGTCAGCAAGAGTCATTGTTGTGGCAGCATTAATGTTGCGGCCGCTATAGCAGTTATTATTATTATTAGCATGTTGACAATGAGTCAGAACTTCGAATTTTATAAGGTAAGGATCGGACATTACTTTAGCATACGGGAGTATCATAACTTTGGAGGTGATGACACCCCTGACAAGCACTACATCTATCGTATTACCGTGCGATGCGTGGGTTCATTTATTATTTGTGTAAGACCACAGCTATCAATTATAGTCTTGAGCGCCACGCACGGAGGGTCCGATGGGGTATTCATATGGATATTGAAGTCCCCCATTATAATTATATTGTCGGCGTGCGTCACTAGATCAGCGACGAACTCTGAGAATTCATTGATAAAGTCCGAATAGGGCCCTGGGGGGCGGTAGATAACAGCCATTGTCAGAATGTAATCTAAGCACTTTTTGAAATGTGTTCCTCGAACGCACGTCGTTTATTTGCACACGACTTTGTGCAATTTGCCAGCGAGCACACCTGTTGGAGTCTCCTCACTCGTTTGTGTACTGATGTTTGTATTGATCTTATCACTGCCCTTGGACTCTAAAGGCTTAGTGGCCACATGCGTGGACAGCACCTTTTAGCTCTTATTTCCAAAATTGTGTACACTACTGAATTGGGGTCTCATGGCCACTTATGTGGACACTTATACTGCCATCTGGTGGTGTCAGAAGAGTATAACATACAATGGAATTTGGAAGAAAAAAATTGTGTAAAAATAAGAATTAGCATGTCACTAAACATGAAGTACACATTTGTGTACTTATGGACTAAGTACATCATATCAAAAGAGGATTCTTAGTTTTTATTCTAATTAGGGTCCAATAAGCCCAAATAGTAAAGTGAAATAAAAAAAGCATGTAAACAAACAGCTTGGACCTTAAGAGTTAAAAGTTAAGTTAAAGTTAAAGTACCAATAATAGTCACACACACACTAGGTGTGGCGAAATGTGTCCTCTGCATTTGACCCATCCCCTTGTTCACCCCCTGGGAGTCGAGGGGAGCAGTGGGCAGCAGCGGTGGCCGCGCCCGGGAATAATTTTTGGTGATTTAACCCCCAATTCCAACCCTTGATGCTGAGTGCCAAGCAGGGAGGTAATGGCTCCCACTTTTATAGTCTTTGGTATGACTCGGCCGGGGTTTGAACTCACAAATAGAGATGTCCGATAATGGCTTTTTTGCCGATATCCGATATTGTCCAACTCTTAATTACCGATTCTGATATCAACCGATATCGATATATACAGTCGTGGAATGAACATATTATTATGCCTAATTTTGTTGTGATGCCCCGCTGGATGCATTAAACAATGTAACAAGGTTTTCCAAAATAAATCAACTCAAGTTATGGAAAAAAATGCCAACATGGCACTGCCATATTTATTATTGAAGTCACAAAGTGCATTATTTTTTTTAACATGCCTCAAAACAGCAGCTTGGAATTTGGGACATGCTCTCCCTGAGAGAGCATGAGGAGGTTGAGGTGGGGGGGTAGGTGGTAGCGGGGGGTGTATATTGTAGCGTCCCGGAAGAGTTAGTGCTGCAAGGGATTCTGGGTATTTGTTGTGTTGTGTTTATGTTGTGTTACGGTGCGGATGTTCTCCCGAAATGTGTTTGTCATTCTTGTATGGTGTGGGTTCACAGTGTGGCGCATATTTGTAACAGTGTTAAACTTGTTTATACGGCCACCCTCAGTGTGACCTGTATGGCTGTTGACCAAGTATGCTTTGCATTCACTTGTGTGTGTGTGTAAAGCCGTAGATATTATGTGACTGGGCCGGCACGCAAATGAAGTGCCTTTAAGGTTTATTGGCGCTCTGTACTTCTCCCTACGGCCGTGTACACAGCGGCCTTTTAAAAAGTCATACATTTTACTTTTTGAAACAGATACCGATAATTTCTGATATTACATTTTAAAGCATATGTCGGCCGATAATATCGGCAGTCCGATATTATCGGACATCTCTACTAACAACCTACCCATCTTAGGGCGGACACTCTAACCACCAGGCCACTGAGTAGAAAGTACCGTATTTTTCGGACTATAAGCCGCAGTTTTTTTTCATAGTTTGGCCGGGGGTGCGACTTATACTCAGGAGCGACTTATGTGTGAAATGATTAACACATTAGCGTAAAATATCCAATAATATTATTGATCTCATTCACGTAAGAGACTAGACGTATAAGATTTCATGGGATTTAGCGATTAGGAGTGACAGATTGTTTGGTAAACGTGTAGCATGTTCTATATGTTATAGTTATTTGAATGACTCTTACCATAATATGTTACGTGAAAGGCCTACTGAAAGCCACTACTAGCGACCACGCAGTCTGATAGTTTATATATCAATGATGAAATCTTAACATTGCAACACATGCCAATACGGCCGAGTTAACTTATAAAGTCCAATTTTAAATTTCCCGGGAAATATCCGGCTGAAACGTCTCGGTATGATGACGTATGCGCGTAAAATACGGTAGTAGTAAAGAGCATGTAAGGTCAAAATAAATTGCATTATTAATCTAATTGTGTTCATGATTAATGCGATCATTTGTTGTGATTAATCACATGAGTTAAAGGCCTACTGAAATGATTTTTTTTTTATTTAAACGGGAATAGCAGATCCATTCTGTGTGTCATACTTGATCATTTCGCGATATTGCCATATTTTTGCTGAAAGGATTTAGTAGAGAAAATCGACGATAAAGTTCGCAACTTTTGCTCGCTGATAAAAAAAAGCCTTGCCTGTAGCGGAAGTAGCGTGACGTCACAGGAGCTAGTATTCCTCACAATTCCCCGTTGTTTACAATGGAGCGAGAGAGATTCGGACCGAGAAAGCGACGATTACCCCATCAATTTGAGCGAGGATGAAAGATTCGTAGATGAGGAACGTTACAGTGAATGACTTGAGAGGCAGTGATGGACGTATCTTTTTTCGCTCTTACCGTAACTTAGGTACAAGCTGGCTCATTGGATTCCACACTCTCCTTTTTCTATTGTAGATCACAGATTTGTATTTTAAACCACCTGGGATACTATATCCTCTTGAAAATGAGAGTCGAGCACGCGAAATGGACATTTAAAGTGACTTTTATCCCCACGACAATACATCGGCGACACACTTAGCTACTGAGCTAACGTGATAGCATCGTTCTCAAATGCAGATAGAAACAAACAAAATAAACCCCTGACTGGAAGGATAGACAGAAGATCAACAATACTATTAAAGCATGTACATGTAACTACACGGTTCAAAATTCTCAGCCTGGTAAGGCTTAACAATGCTGTTGCTAACGACGCTAAGGCTAATTCAGCAACTTAGCAACCGGACCTCACAGAACTATGATAAAAACATTAGCGCTCCACCTACGCCAGCCAGCCGTCATCTTCCCATCAACACCCGTGCTCACCTGCGTTCCAGCGATCGACGGCGCGACGAAGGACTTCATCCGTGGGTTTGGCGACAAGCATCGGCTAGTAGTCCTTGTTGTGTTGCTGTAAGTATTGTACTTAGCCGCTAATACACCGATCGATCCCACCTACAACGTTCTTCTTTGCAGCCTCCATTGTTCATTAAACAAATTGCAAAAGATTAACCAACACAGATGTCCAGAATACTGTGGAATTATGAAATGAAAACAGAGCTTTTTCTACGGGCTCCGAATACTTCCCTTGCCCTCGTGACGTCACACGCATACGAGGCATAATAAAACGTTTTTAACCGGAAGTGTGGCGGGAAATTTCAAATGTCACTTTCTAAGTTAACCCGGCCGTATTGGCATGTGTTGCAATGTTAAGATTTCATCATTGATATATAAACTATCAGACTGCGTGGTCGCTAGTAGTGGCTTTCAGTAGGCCTTTAACTTGTTCCATTTGACAGCCCTAGTAATATACTGGATCATTTTATACAATTTAGGAATGGTCTTTAACTGTCCATCGGCTCATAGCATCCTTTGGCATGAAGCCTCTTGCTCTGTTGCTCCCGATGAATCATGACACAATTAAAAATGTTTCACCTTACAATAGTGGTTGTGACCCTTCACCTGTAGTGCAGCCACGAACTGAATGGTGCTGACCAGCGCCAGGGACTGTCCGGGGGTGAAGTTGAACTTGACCGTGTCCAGGAAGTGTGCATTATCCATCTGGATGTCCACAAACACGTAGAGCATCTTGATGCCGCCGGTGGAGTCTACGGGGACTGAGGAAATGAAGAGAAAAGAAAGAGAGATGAATAAGTTAGGAGGTTGTGTCAGGTGAGCCTATGGCACATACGCTTCTGATGATGCCCTAAACTGCGTGCGGAGCTGATGCAAAGGATTCTATTATTTAGGTAAGGAGAGAGATAGTCCTGATTACTATTAATGTCGTTAATTTCACAGACCATTTGCAGCGCAG
Source organism: Entelurus aequoreus (assembly GCF_033978785.1). Classification (NCBI taxonomy): domain Eukaryota; kingdom Metazoa; phylum Chordata; class Actinopteri; order Syngnathiformes; family Syngnathidae; genus Entelurus; species Entelurus aequoreus. Next base: position 1,904,629 of record NC_084740.1, read on the forward strand.
CCGTGCCTTGAGGAGCCATCTTATGGCGTATAAAGTCGGCTGGAGTCCAAGAGAATGTGAGGAAAGGGCATGAGTAAGAGAGCAGGATTATTCCCATTAGCACAGATCATCATAATTATTGTTGCTTTTGCACAACATGAAATGTGTAGGTGAATAGCAAAGGGGGTTGTTGTTACGACTGAGCAAAAGGCCTACAACCTGGCGTGTTGTATAAGCGGGTATTTGATGGCCTACATTATTGTAACATGGGGCAGGATTGAGAAAAAAAAGCATGATAAAGGGAAGGGAAAGCGGACCAGAAAAAAACGAAAGGGGTTCTGAGAAATGAGCCTGGACAAAGAACTGAAAGCAAGATCGGACAAAAGCAAGGTACATCCGCCACATGAACAATAACAAGATCTGCACTGCAAAAAGTGAAATCTAAGATGAAATATGTCAAATAAGGCTGATATTTGCTTGTTTTCTGTCTGATAAGATCATTCTTCTCACCAAGCAGATGTTATGTTAGAGCAGGGGTCACCAACGCGGTGCCCGCGGGCACTAGGTAGCCCGTAAGGACCAGATGAGTAGCCCGCTGGACTGTTCTAAAAATAGGTCAAATAGCAGCACTTACCAGTGAGCTGCCTCTATTTTTTAAATTTTATTTATTTACTAGCAAGCTGGTCTCACTTTGCCCGACATTTTTAATTCTAAGAGAGACAAAACTCATATAGAAAGAAATATTTTAAAGACTTGGTCTTCACTTGTTTAAATAAATTCATTAATTTTTTTACTTTGCTTCTTATAACTTTCAGAAAGACAATTTTAGAGAAAAAATACAACCTTAAAAATGATTTTAGGATTTTTAAACACATATACCTTTTTACCTTTTAAATTCCTTCCTCTTCTTTCCTGATAATTTAAATCAATGTTCAAGTAAATTTATTTTTTTTATTGTAAAGAATAATAAATACATTTTAATTTAATTATTCATTTTAGCTTCTGTTTTTTCGACGAAGAATACTTGTGAAATATTTCTTCAAACTTATTATGATTAAAATTCAAAAAAAATATTCTGGCAAATCTAGAAAATCTGTAGAATCAAATTTGAATCTTATTTCAAAGTCTTTTGAATTTCTTTTTAAATTTTTGTTTTGGAAAATCTAGAAGAAATAATGATTTGTCTTTGTTAGAAATATAGCTTGGTCCAATTTGCTATATATTCTAACAAAGTGTAGATTGGATTTTAAACTATTTAAAACATTTCATCAACATTCTAAAATTAATCTTAATCAGGAAAAATTACTAATGATGTTCCATAAATAATTTTTTTAATTTTTTCAAAAAGATTCGAATTAGATAGTTTTTTTTCTTCTTTTTTTCGGTTGCATTTTGAATTTTAAAGAGTCGAAATTGAAGATAGACTATGTTTCAAAATTGAATTGTCATTTTTTTCGTGTTTTCTCCTCTTTTAAACCGTTCAATTAAGTGTAAATATCATTAATTATTAATAATAACATAGAGTTAAAGGTAAATTGAGCAAATTGGCTATTTCTGGCAATTTATTTAAGTGTGTATCAAACTGGTAGCCCTTCGCATTAATCACTACCCAAGAAGTAGCTCTTGCTTTCAAAAAGGTTGGTGACCCCTGTGTTAGAGTGTTTTACTTGTTTTAAGGGTTTTGGTTAGAGATGTCCGATATTATCGGCCGATAAATGCTTTAAAATGTAATATCGGAAATGATCGGTATCGGTTTCAAAAAGTAAAATGTATGACTTTTTAAAACGCAGCTGTACGGAGTGGTACACGGACGTAGGGAGAAGTACAGAGCAGTTGCGTCTCCCAGTCATACTTGCCAACACTCCCCATTTTCCCGGGAGACTCCCAAATTTCAGTGCCCCTCCCGAATTTTTCCCGATTTCCACCCAGACAACAATATTGGGGGCGTGCCTTAAAGCCACTGCCTTTGCGTGCCGGCCCAGTCACATAATATCTACGGCTTTTCACACACACAAGTGAATGCAAGGCATACTTGGTCAACAGCCAAACAGGTCACACTGAGGGTGGCCGTATGAACACGTTTAACACTGTTACAAGTATGCGCCACACTGTGAACCCACACCGAACAAGAATGACAAACACATTTCGGGAGAACATCCGCACCGTAACACAACATAAACACAACACAACAAATACCCAGAAACCCCTTGCAGCACTAACTCTTCCGGGGCGCTACAATATACACCCCCCGCTACCCTCCACCCCCCCACCCCCCCCCCCGCCCACTTAAACCTCCTCATGCTCTCTCAGGGAGAGCATGTCCCAAATTCCAAGCTGCTGTTTTGAGGCATGTTAAAACAAATAATGCACTTTGTGACTTCAATAATAAATATGACAGTGCCATGTTGGCATTTTTTTCCATAACTTGAGTTGATTTATTTTGGAAAACCTTGTTACATTGTTTAATGCATCCAGCGGGGCATCACAACAAAATTAGGCATAATAATGTGATAATTCCACCACTGTATCGATATCGGTTGATATCGGAATCAGTAATTAAGAGTTGGACAATATCGGAATATCGGATATCGGCAAAAAAGCCATTATGGGACATCTCTAATTTTGGTCCTAAATGATGTCAGTAAGATATTACAGCTTGTTGCTGAGATGTTATGACCTATATTGAGTAAAACATGCTTGAAACTAGAATATCAACTGTTGTGTCATCAACACTCACAAGTATAAAACTACTTTTTTAAAGTCATCATTTCTTATTTCAAGCATAAACAAAAAAAAATCATGACTTTAACACAATTGTGTCTCATAATTAAAACAGATGACAGCCAAATGGACTTTGCTGTTTTATTTTCAATGAAACAATAGAAAATAGGTACTCATATAGTAGTACAGTTGGCACAGTACAGTAAACTGACAGTTCATATTTAAACATTTAACATTTCTAACAATTTTGAACAGAAATAGTTCATGCACATTCAGATAAATTCTTCAAAATTACAATTAAAAACATTTTGTCCGGGGGCCGGGCTGTATATATGCGCACTAATTGACTGAAAGAGCACGCACTTGGCACGATGATATCATGTTATCCATGGAAAAATGCATTTTTAGACAATATGGTTTGCCTGAGCGGCTAGGAGACCCCGAGAGTAACAAGCGCTTGCCTTGTTGCCTTTCCATTAAGAACAATAAATGAGTTTTTAGTGTAAGTTTGCTGGTTTCAATCATTATGTCAAGATAATGGCACTAGCATTTACTTCATTTAAGAATATTTTTCAACACATTGAGCAAAAAGGTCTCTTTTTTTTTTTCTACCAAGAAAAGTGCACTTGTTATTAGTGAGAATATACTTATTTTAAGCTATTTAGGGGTTCATTGAGGTTAGCAAATTTTACTTGCTTTGGAAAGTCTTGACAAGCCAAATTTTCTTGTTCTATTGGCAGATAATTGGCAGAAGCGAGGATCGAACCTGGAACCCTGCAACCTGGAACCCTCAAGTTGCTGTCACAGTCACTCTACCAACCGAACTATACCGCCCCATTTAGTGTTACCAATCAACCTATCCCCAGGTGCAAATCATCGACTATTTTACTGTTTAGTCGACTAATTGGATTATGCCACTTTTCAGTGGCTCTAAATGACTTAATTCAGACATATTTACTTTGCTGTTCTTTAGGCTATTACAAACATAATAGCTCCACCCTACACATTTCTATTACATATAAGAAACAACCGGTTTTCCCGGTTGTTTGATAAGAAAAGAACCGAGTCCTCGGACTCTAATCCCTTTTTGAGAACCGGTACCCGTTATCGAGACCACTATAGTAAAGGAAAAGAGTTGATTCTTTATTCGAATCCCGTCCCGACCAGAAATGCTCCGTGGGACATCACAAGAAATGACGTCACGTAGCTCAGTCATTAGGCGCAGATAGGGAAAGCAGGAAAACAATGGACGGGAAAAAGCGCTCCAAGGTGTAATAAAGTTCAAAACAAAAGCTATAATCCATCGAATAACTTTACTAAGAGATTTTAGCAGGGTAAAACACATGAAGAACACTTTTACGACCAACCGGAAACATAGCAACCAGGCTAGCAACGCACCTCCTTTACGGCAGCTGTCGCAACGTTCTTAAAACAACCGCAGCACATACATATATATACAACACATCTCCCTTTTTGAACTTTTATTTTTCTTTCCTTGTAAACAAAACAAAATCACACTGTTGATGTGTTGTCTGTCTAATTATAAATAATGCAGACGAGGCGTGTTGGCTGAGTTCTTGACGTTTACTTTCACAGCGTGGCAACATGCAACACTTTTCGGGGCTACCGCGCATGCTCGTAACTCCCGTTGCATGCTGGGTAGTGTAGTTGTTATATTCTCTAGCTCATAACATTTTTCCCCCATAAAGAAATAATGTTAACTCAATAAAGTGTATTTCTTTTTTTAGCTTTCATTTTTCATTTTTTAGCATTGTAACCACATTTGCAAACAACTTTTGCCTTCATAGAATGTTCTTTCAATAAAGAACTAAAGTGCAAAAATGTCAAAGCATCATAACAAACAGTTATGATACATCAGGGGCGGTATGGCGTAGTGGGTAGAGCGGCCGTGCCAGAAACCTGAGGGTTGCAGGTTCGCTCCCCGCCTCTTACCATCCAAAATCGCTGCCGTTGTGTCCTTGGGCAGGACACTTCACCCTTGCCCCCGGTGCCGCTCACACCGGTGAATGAATGATGAATGAATGAGTTGTAAAAATGAATGATGGGTTCTCACTCTGTGAAGCGCTTTGAGTGCCTAGAAAAGCGCTATATAAATCTAATCCATTATTATTATTATTATTATGTTCCAATAGCAGCAGAAGTGCACTTTTTGGAGAGCTGTATTATTTCCAGTTTTGTGCCCAAGGGACTGATTTTATTTAACACTATATTATTATTTATACACCTATAGTGATCACAGAGACAGCTTGTTTTTGTGTTACTGTATATATTTGTTTCTCTGAAAAGTCCCACTTAATATACTTTAGGTAACAACAGTCAATATTTATTTTATTTCATTTTTTTTGGTGGGTAACAGTCAATATTTATTTATTTATTAGATTTTATTTTTTTATTATATAATAAAAGTGAGCTTTTGTTAAACCAAATATTGTGTGTTTTTTTCCATATACAACAACCTATCTGGACTCCATAAGAGAATCGATAAGGAATCGGTTCGATAAGAGGATTCGATAATAGGCTCGAACTCGATAATTTCTTATCAAACATCATCCCTAATCACTACTAAGACAATACAACAATCAGTCATTCTCACCACAGTTTATGAGTTCATGTACATCCCTATTCTCTACACAGTATTATAAATAATTAAAACATTTTTACAGATTACATTGGATTTCTGTTTTGCTATATTTTATTCGACAGTGATTAAAATAATTTGGTATTTTGTCGGTATCACAAAGCATTGCATTTTGTTTAGGAGGACAACACACACAAGATGACAGCAGTGTACAAAAGGAAAAACCCCGGGATAGAAAATGAAAGTGGAAGACAGATTCTTTATGCGTCACAACAGTGTCTTTAATCTCTCACAGGTGTCTGACATGATGGCAGACAGAGCATGTGATGTTTTCGTGATTGAGTGGTGAAGGTCAGCACAAAATACACACTGCCAAAGAAATACACACAGTCCACTTTCAACGGTTCCAAATAATATTATTTTCCCTTCAGACTGAATTGAGCCCCAGCTAGATCAAAATCAATAAAATAAGGACTACCAAAAATAAATTGTAGGTTTTACAATGGTCCGGCCAGAGCCCAGACCTCATTCTAATTTGAAAACCGGTATAGTGACCTTATAACCCGCTGCGCCTAATGTACGGAATAATTCTGGTTTTGCTTGCCGACCTCAAAGCAATTTTATTTGGTACATGGTGTAATAATAAGTGTGACCAGTAGAAGGCAGTCAAACATAAAAGATACGTGTAGACTGCAGTAAACACCAACATTTTATATGTTCCATTGAAAATATAAAACATTACAAACAGTACTCAAAAATCTACCAAAATGTTTTAGTAGGACTTTGGTAAGCTATGAAGCCACACCGCTTGATGGATTGTCGGCAGATTAAACATAGGAGTATTATTATGGTGTGTGTATAAGGTAAGACATATTATCTGGCGTTTTGTTTCACAATATTATGCAAAAGCAACTTTTCTTACCTTCTGGTACCTGCTGATCTGTATTTGGGATCTGCATAAATCCTGAAAAATTGCTCATGTCCGCTTTTGTAGTCCGTGCTGACGCCGTAGTCAATAAGTTTCTTCTTTTTCTCTATCTTCTTGTTATGTGACATTCATTCGGTGACCACAGATGAGACGCTAGCTGTCCAAAGTCAGGACCCAGGGTGGACCACTCATCTGTGCATCAGTTGGTGAAGTCTGGGTGCTGCTGACCTGTCTCCACTCAATATGATCTCCTGCTGGTCTCACTATGGACTGGACTCTCACTATTATGTTAGATCCACTATGGACTGGACTCTCTCACTATTATGTTAGATCCACTATGGACTGGACTCTCACTATTATGTTAGATCCACTATGGACTGGACTCTCACTATTATGTTAGATCCACTATGGACTGGACTCTCACTATTATGTTAGATCCACTATGGACTGGACTCTCACTATTATGTTAGATCCACTATGGACTGGACTCTCACTATTATGTTAGATCCACTATGGACTGGACTCTCACACTATTATGTTAGATCCACTATGGACTGGACTCTCACTATTATGTTAGATCCACTATGGACTGGACTCTCACTATTATGTTAGATCCACTATGGACTGGACTCTCACACTATTATGTTAGATCCACTATGGACTGGACTCTCACTATTATGTTAGATCCACTATGGACTGGACTCTCACACTATTATGTTAGATCCACTATGGACTGGACTCTCACTATTATGTTAGATCCACTTATTACGTGAATGAGATAAATAATATTATTTGATATTTTACGGTAATGTGTTAATAATTTCACACATAAGTCGCTCCAAAGTATAAATCGCACCCCCGGCCAAACTATGAAAAAAACTGCAATTTATAATCCGAAAAATACGGTAGAATTCTACTTTTTGCTTATCCACCATATCAAATACAAACCCCGTTTCCATATGAGTTGGGAAATGGTGTTAGATGTAAATATAAACGGAATACAATGATTTGCAAATCATTTTCAAGCCATATTCAGTTGAATATGCTACAAAGACAACATATTTGATGTTCAAACTCATAAACTTTATTTTTTTTTTGCAAATAATAATTAACTTAGAATGTCATGGCTGCAACACGTGCCAAAGTAGTTGGGAAAGGGCATGTTCACCACTGTGTTAAATGGCCTTTCCTTTTAACAACACTCAGTAAAGGTTTGGGAACTGAGGAAACTAATTGTTGAAGCTTTGAAAGTGGAATTCTTTCCCATTCTGGTTTTATGTAGAGCTTCAGTCGTTCAACAGTCCGGGGGTTTCCGCTGTTGTATTTTACGCTTAATAATGTGCCACACATTTTCCATGGGAGACAGGTCTGGACTGCAGGCGGGCCAGGAAAGTACCCGCACTCTTTTTTTACGAAGCCACGCTGTTGTAACACGTGGCTTGGCATTGTCTTGCTGAAATAAGCAGGGGCGTCCATGAAAAAGACAGTGCTTAGATGGCAGCATAAGTTGTTCCAAAAGCTGTATGTACCTTTCAGCATTAATGGTGCCTTCACAGATGTGTAAGTTACCCATGTCTTGGGCACTAATACACCCCCATACCATCACACATGCTGCCTTTTACACTTTGCGTCGATAACAGTCTGGATGGTTCGCTTCCCCTTTGGTCCGGATGACACGATGTCAAATATTTCCAAAAACAATTTGAAATGTGGACTCGTCAGACCACAGAACACTTTTCCACTTTGCATGAGTCCATCTTAGATGATCTCAGGCCCAGAGAAGCTTGCGGCGTTTCTGGGTGTTGTTGATAAATGGCTTTCGCTTTGCATAGTAGAGCTTTAACTTGCACTTACAGATGTAGCGACAAACTGTATTTAGTGACAGTGGGTTTCTGAAGTGTTCCTGAGCCCATGTGGTGATATCCTTTAGAGATTGATGTCGGTTTTTGATACAGTGCCGTCTGACGGATGGAAGGTCACGGCCATTCAATGTTGGTTTCCGGCCATGCTGCTTACGTGCAGTGATTTCTCCAGATTCTCTGAACCTTTTGATGATATTACGGAGCGTAGATGGTGAAATCCCTAAATTCCTTGCAATTGCACTTTGAGAAATGTTGTTCTTAAACTGTTCAACAATTTGCTCACGCAGTTGTGGACAAAGTGGTGACCCTCGCCCCATCCTTTCTTGTGAAAGACAGAGCATTTTTTGGGAAGCTGTTTTTATACCCAATCATGGCACCCACCTGTTCCCAATTAGCCTGTTCACCTGTGGGATGTTCCAAATAAGTGTTTGATGAGCATTCCTCAACTTTATCAGTATTTATTGCCACCTTTCCCAACTTCTTTGTCACGTGTTGCTGCCATCAAATTCTAAAGTTAATGATTATTTGCACAAAAAAAATAAAGTTTATGAGTTTGAACATGAAATATGTTGTCTTTGTAGCATATTCAACTGAATATGGCTTGAACATGATTTGCAAATCATTGTATTCCGTTTATATTTACATCTAACACAATTTCCCAACTCATATGGAAACGGGGTTTGTATCTATAGTTTGACGCTACTAGCTATTTTTCCAGAAATGAATTTCTCATATTCTCTATCGCAGGGGTCACCAACCTTTTTGAAAGCAAGAGCTACTTCTTGGGTAGTGATTAATGCAAAGGGCTACCAGTTTAATACACACTTAAATAAATTGCCAGAAATAGCCAATTTGCTCAATTTACCTTTAACTCTATGTTATTATTAATAATTAATGATATTTACACTTAATTGAACGGTTTAAAAGAGGAGAAAACACGAAAAAAATGGCAATTACATTTTGAAACATAGTTTATCTTCAATTTCGACTCTTTAAAATTCAAAATTCAACCGAAAAAAATAAGACAAAAACTTAAAAAAAGATTTTATGGAACATCATTAGTAATTTTTCCTGATTAAGATTAATTTTAGAATTTTGATGACATGTTTTAAATAGGTTAAAATCCAATCTACACTTTGTTAGAATATATAACAAATTGGACCAAGCTATATTTCTAACAAAGACAAATCATTATTTCTTCTAGATTTTCCAGAACAAAAATTTTTAAAAGAAATTCAAAAGACTTTGAAATAAGATTTAAATTTGATTCTACAGATTTTCTATATTTGCCAGAATAATTTTTTTGAATTTTAATCATAAGTTTGAAGAAATATTTCACAAATATTCTTCGTAGAAAACACAGAAGCTAAAATTAAGAATTAAATTAAAAAATGTATTTATTATTCTTTACAATAAAACTTTTTTTTTTTTTACTTGAACATTGATTTAAATTTTCAGGAAAGAAGAGGACGGCATTTAAAAAGGTAAAAAGGTATATGTGTTTAAAAATCCTAAAATCATTTTTAAGGTTTTATTTTTCCTTTAAAATTGTCTTTCTGAAAGTTATAAGAAGCAAAGTAAAAAAATTAATGAATTTATTTAAACAAGTGAAGATCAAGTCTTTAAAATGTTTTCTTGGATTTTCAAATTCTATTTGAGTTTTGTCTCTCTTAGAATTAAAAATGTCGGGCAAAGCGAGACCAGCTTGCTAGTAAATAAATAAAATTAAAAAAATAGAGGCAGCTCACTGGTAAGTGCTGCTATTTGAGCTATTTTTAGAACAGGCCAGCGGGCTACTCATCTGGTCCTTACGGGCTACCTGGTGCCCGCGGGCACCGTGTTGGTGACCCCTGCTCTATCGTATCATAATGACTTGCATTCCGCACACATTTTTTCCACAATTGTCCACAATAGCAGCATTACAATTCAGCTGACTCTTTCTGGTAATTGGAAGAGGCAGCAAACAAAGCAGGAGGATCATTCCTGGCGTTCTGAAAAAGACTTGACAGCGACGTCCAGAAGGAGCTTGAGGACACCTTCACTGCATGTTTCTCATTGATTTACGGGGTCATTGCCATGTCTAGGCGCCAGACCTCTGATACGCCCGCCATACTAAACTGCCAAGATATGTTTCTGTTGATCAATACTCTGTCTGTACTGCAGGTGGTACAATCCATACGGCAAAGTCACAACACAATGAACAGACTCACCCAGACAGCTGTGGCCATAGTGCACCATGAAGTCAGCTCCCAAGGCCCGGGCGGTGAAGTCATCCACGCAGCACGCCCCGTATGTCACGTCCCCCATCACGATGGTGTCCGCTTCCGTGAACCTGCCATGCAGTCACATGTGTATGCTAATTATTGCAGCGCCCAACATGTATGCAACCTCCTGTTACTGGTAAATAGACTGATCAATACACACAGCATGTGATGGAGAGTGCTGAACAAGATCAATTGCAATTTACTTACTAGTGGACAAAAATGGCCGAGTAGTATTTGACATTTATCAGCGACTGAGTCACAGCCTGTAGGGCCTTTTTTTCTAGTCGTCAATGGCATGTGATGTTCAAGCTGTCTGCTGGTTGTAATGGTTAAAGAAAAAAACACTATCAAGACGAGCTATTACTACAATATCCATCCATCCATCCATCTTCTGCTTATCCGAGGTCGGGTCGCAGGGAAACCCAGACTTCCCTCTCCCCAGCCACTTGGTCCAGCTCCTCCCGGGGGATCCCGAGGCGTTCCCAGGCCAGCCGGGAGACATAGTCTTCCCAACGTGTCCTGGGTCTTCCCCTTGGCCTCCTGCCGGTCGGACATGTTATGTTATGTTATGTTTTTATGCTATTTTCATTTATTATGCGCCCCCCCAACCAACTGTTACATCAGCCCGGGGCGCAGCCCGAGTGGAGAAACACACAAAAAACAGAAACAGAGACTGAGACACACAAAGGAATCTAAACTAAACATTTAAGACTCACGATGAAAACATAAATTAAAAGTCATCTGCGGTAAAAATCAATCAATCAATCAATCAATGTTTATTTATATAGCCCTAAATCACAAGTGTCTCAAAGGCCTGTACAAGCCACAACGACATCCTCGGTACAGAGCCCACATACGGGCAAGGAAAAACTCACCCCAGTGGGACGTCGGTGAATGACTATGAGAAACCTTGGAGAGGACCGCATATGTGGGTAACCCCCCCCCCTCTAGGGGAGACCGAAAGCAACGGATGTCGAGTGGGTCTGACATAACATTGTGAAAGTCCAGTCCACAGTGGATCCAACACATCAGCGGGAGTCCAGTCCACAGCGGGGCCAACAGGAAACCATCCCGAGCGGAGACGGGTCAGCAGCGCAGAGATGTCCCCAACCGATGCACAGGCTAGTGGTCCACCCGGGGTCCCGGCTCTGGACAGCCAGCACTTCATCCATGGCCACCGGACCTATGCAACTCCCCCTCGCAAGGGACAGGGGAGAAGAGGAGAGAAGAAAAGAAACGGCAGATCAACTGGTCTAAAAAAGGGGGGGTCTATTTAAAGGCTAGATTATACAAATGAGTTTTAAGATGGGACTTAAATGCTTCTACTGAGGTAGCATCTCTAACTGTTACCGGGAGGGCATTCCAGAGTACTGGAGCCCGAATAGAAAACGCTCTATAGCCCGCAGACTTTTTTTTGGCTCTGGGAATCACTAATAAGCCGGAGTTCTTTGAACGCAGATTTCTTGTCGGGACATATGGTACAATACAATCGGCGAGATAGGCTGGAGCTAAACCGTGTAATATTTTATACGTAAGTAGTAAAACCTTAAAGTCGCATCTTAAGTGCACAGGAAGCCAGTGCAAGTGAGCCAGTATAGGCGTAATATGATCAAACTTTCTTGTTTTTGTCAAAAGCCTTGCAGCCGCATTTTGTACCAACTGTAATCTTTTAATGCTAGACATAGGGAGGCCCGAAAATAATACGTTACAGTAATCGAGACGAGACGTAACGAACGCATGAATAATGATCTCAGCGTCGCTAGTGGACAAGATGGAACGAATTTTAGCGATATTACGGAGATGAAAGAAGGCCGTTTTAGTAACACTCTTAATGTGTGACTCAAACGAGAGAGTTGGGTCGAAGATAATACCCAGATTCTTTACCGAGTCTCCTTGTTTAATTGTTTGGTTGTCAAATGTTAAGGTGGTATTATTAAATAGATGTTGGTGTCTAGCAGGACCACATCATCTGCAAAAAGCAGAGACCTATTCCTGCAGCCACCAAACCGGATCCCCTCAACGCCCTGACTGCGCCTAGAAATTCTGTCCATAAAAGTTATGAACACAATGGGTGACAAAGGGCAGCCTTGGCAGAGTCCAACCCTCACTGGAAACGGGTCCGACTTACTGTGTTTTTTTCATTTTATTTAATTAGATTTTGGTATAAATGTGGATTAGGTGGTCGGTTGTTTTGCTACCCCTTTACGTGGCATCGCACGGGTTTCGCTTCTTGTTGGGCAGAGTCCGCGTCTTTCTGTTCCGGCTTAGCGCAGTGGTGTTTGTGTCACTGGCTTGGTGCAGGGGCAGCGCGGCCTTCCTGTTTGGCATGGGTTCTGCGTGTTGGCGTTTGGTATGACTGGCGGTCTGGCGTCGGCTGGTCTCCATACCAACTTTATTTATTTATGGTCTTGTTGGCGTGTGGTTGTCGGTCGTGGTTTTTCAGTCGTTTGATTTGATTGGCTGGTGCTGGTTGTCGGGAGTTTGTTTGTGGTGCAGACACCCATGGCTGCTGGGTCCGGTGTGAGGGGGTAGCTGCTGTTGTGGTTTGTGGCGGCGCTTGGTGGACGTCAGGGCTGGCAGACTTGCCGGCTTTTATTTCGTTTGTTGTCGTGTTGGTTGGCTTGTCGGGTGTCAGGTAGGGGCCCAATGTCGTGCAGTTGCCTGGGGTGCAGGCTTGTCGGGGGCTGTCCCTGAAGGGGAGGTACGCGGCCAGACCTTTGGGAGGGGCTGAATGGATTGGCTGATCCCCGGTGGGTTCCAGGGTTGGATCGATGCTTTGCAGTCTTATATACGGCTGCACAAAGCCATATTCAATACAACTTCCTGCTTGAGTCTGGGGCACCTGAGCGTTTTACCGCACTGAATTGGGCCGACGGTCACAAATGAGACGTGTACATAAAAAAAATGGTGCTGTTAATGGAAATTATAATCAATTCCTTCGTATTGTGTTAGCTTTTACAACCCGAAATTGTACTGCTACTAAGAGAGGCGCTCTCTTAAACGTCATCCCTTCTTGACTGATTTAAAATGTAAAACAATAATATATAACCTTAAAAATACTGCCTCAACAGTTAAAGGTAGTAAGAAGGCAACAGTTGGACTCTAAAACGGTTCATTTCTATTTATGTCATTTCCTAATGAACACGTGTCACCAAATCAGAATAAATTGTGGGTCTAACGGCATCCCATCAAAGTTATATGTGACCTGAGAGGTTCTACTGCAATAATCTAAGATGGCAGTTTTCCTGGCTAATTTCAAGCAGGTTTAGTTTGCAAGGGGCTCTTTGCAAGCGTATTTATGGCATGGATAAAAACGCATGTTCCAGTAAAATTAATACAAAGTAATATTTCATTCAGTAAGACAATAAACGGTTCAAATGAGACACTGCATAGATTGTGCACCACAGAACAAAACAAGACCATGGCCTTCCAGAAAGGGACAATCACATTTTATACAGGTACAAAAGGACCTGGGTTTATTAAGAATAAATAACCCATCTCACAAAGAAAAATAAGGTGTTACTTTTGTTGCTCTTTATATGTGAATACAATGCTCAGCTTGACAATAAAGGTAAAGCAAAGTGACTAAAACAACCCTGCGGCCTTGTTAGGGAGGAAGACGGGGGTGACTTTATTCTGACGGATTTAGGTGAGAAAGAGGGGGTAGAAGAGACATGAGACAAGGGGGATGGGGAGCTGAGGGAAGCGATAAACAAGACATGGCAGCACGGCCAATAATCTGTGGATACCGACAGACTCCAGATAATCAGAATCCTGCTGCGCAATCTTTCACACCCGCATCCACTCAGTGGGTTTATCCTCGGGTCTGCTCTTCACAAGCGGCGTCAGTCAAAGTTTCATTGCACTTTTCCTCCCTCGGTTTATCTGATGTAATCTGGTTTTCAGCCTCTCGAGGCTCCTCCTCATCAGTCCAGAGTTTTCGCTACCTATTTCAGTGTCCCTTCTCCCCTAATGGCTGCTCTCAAGTCAAGGGCAGCATCAGACCAGCTGAACCCTGTTAGACATAGACCAAGGGACTTATCTGAAGAACATACATGTTAGTCTTCAAAGATCTGTAACACTCTCTATTGTCGAGTTTGTGTCTGTATACATGAGGCCAAATGCGGCGGCATATACTGTACATAGTCTTATTTACTGCCATCAGACTGTTAGCATTTTCATAACAATGTACAACAACAAAGACAGATTTGCTTTGTTTCACAAAATGCATGATAATGGTTTACACCAGGGGTCTTTAATAAAGGTGTGGGTTTTTTTTTTTGATTGATTGATTGATTGATTGAGACTTTTATTAGTAGGTTGCACAGTGAAGTACATATTCCGTACAATTGACCACTAAATGGTAACACCCAAATAAGTTTTTCAACTTGTTTAAGTCGGGGTCCACTTAAATTGATTCATGATACAGATATATACTATCAGATATATACTATCAACATAATACAGTCATGAGCTATTTGGTTTATTAGACTTCAATAAATACTTACAGATTACGATGTAAAAACTAATGTATGACATATGTTTATAACATGCAACTCAAGATATTTCAAGTCTTCTTTTGATATAATTGTGATGATTATGGTTTACAGCCTATGAGAATGTTGCATTGGAAATCTGAGCATTAAAATGATAACAAATAAAGGCTTAACATATAACACTTTTCAGTTCAGTTCAGTTTATTTTGAACATGCATACAATACAATTACAATGTAATGCATCATATATTTCCAGTTGTTTTATGACACCATGTCAGAAAAACAGTAGGAAGAAGCTGAGCTAATTTAATCCTACCCCCTTTCATACCATAGCAGTCTTATCCCAATTCTTTGTTCTCTGTTTGAAACAGAACAGTGAATTTAAATATATACGGTATATACCATAAGTAAGCAGAGCAATATTAAATACATAAATAGGTTATTATCCGTCTTTTTTAAAAGGTTCAATATATTTATGATGTTTTAAATTAAATGTTCCTGTTAAGTTTACATGTCTCCTTTTTTGTTGAGAAGAATTGTTGTACATTCTTGGGTAGCAGGTTGGTTTACTTTGTACATCATTTTAGATGTTTGCAAATGCACTAGATTGTTGAATTTCAGTATTTTTGATTCAATAAATAAATGGTATGTATTATTCTAATTGACCTTTTGTGTAGCACAGTTAGTGAATGAAGCGCACATGTGTAGTTATTTCCCATATTTCTGCACAATAAGTCAGATATGTAACACTAGTGCGCAGTAGAGAATATGAAGTCATTTTTGGTCCAGAACATGTTTTGTTGTTTTCATTATTGAGGTTTTTTGCTACTTTATTTTGTATATTTTTTTACATGAGATTTCCAGTTCATTTTATCATATATTATTACACCCAGAAATCTGTGTTATGTTATACTCTTTCAATGTCTACTCCGTCTATTTGTATTTGTGTTTGACTTTCCCTTCTACTGTTACAGAATATCATTATTTTAGTTTTACTGAGATTCATAGATAGTCCGTTTTTGTCAAACCGTCTTTTGAATTTGTTCATTTCTTCTGTTATTATTTGTAATATCTTCTGCGTGTTCTCTCCTGAACAAAACTCAGTTGTAAATAATAATAACTTTAAGTCCTTTGTAACTTTACAAATATCGTTTACATAAAGATTTAAAGGCCTACTGAAAGCCACTACTAGCGACCACGCAGTCTGATAGTTTATATATCAATGATGAAATCTTAACGTTGCAACACATGCCAATACGGCCGGGTTAACTTATAAAGTGACATTTTAAACTTCCCAGGAAACTTCCGCTTGAAAACGTCGCGGTATGATGACGTATGCGCGTGACGTCACGAGGTCAGGGGAAGTGTTTGGACCCCATTCGAATACCTCTGTTTTCTTCGACAAAATTCCACAGTATTCTGGACATCTGTGTTGGTGAATCTTTTGCAATTTGTTTAATGGACAATGGAGACTGCAAATAAGAAAGTTGTAGGTGGGATCGGTGGAGCGGCGGACTACAGCAACACCAACACCAGGAGGTTGTGTTGTGTTTTGAGCAGGATAGCAGACGCACTACAGTGAGTAAGCCCGCCACCGCATCTATTTTTTTTTAGCTTCGCAAAGCTGAATATTATTAATCGTGTATTTACATGTTCATGGTTTAATAGTATTTTTGATCTTCTGTCTATCCATCCAGTCAGGGTTTTTTTATTTAGTTTCTATCTGCATTTGAGACTGCTTTGCTATCACGTTGGCTACGTGGCTAGGTTAGCTCCTATTTTTTTAGCTTCGCAAAGCTGAATATTATTAATCGTGTATTTACATGTTCATGGTTTAATAGTATTTTTGATCTTCTGTCTATCCATCCAGTCAGGGTTTTTTTTAATTTAGTTTTTATCTGCATTTGAGACTGATGCTATCACGTTGGCTACGTGGCTAGGTTAGCTTCTATTTTTTTAGCTTCAAAAAGCTGAATATTATTAATCGTGTATTTACATGTTCATGGTTTAATAGTATTTTTGATCTTCTGTCTATCCATCCAGTCAGGGTTTTTTTTAATTTAGTTTCTATCTGCATTTGAGACTGCTATGCTATCACGTTGGCTACGTAGCTAGGTTAGCTTCTATTTTTTTAGCTTCAAAAAGCTGAATATTATTAATCGTGTATTTACATGTTCATGGTTTAATAGTATTTTTGATCTTCTGTCTATCCATCCAGTCAGGGTTTTTTTTAATTTAGTTTTTATCTGCATTTGAGACTGATGCTATCACGTTGGCTACGTGGCTAGGTTAGCTTCTATTTTTTTAGCTTCAAAAAGCTGAATATTATTAATCGTGTATTTACATGTTCATGGTTTAATAGTATTTTTGATCTTCTGTCTATCCATCCAGTCAGGGTTTTTTTTAATTTAGTTTCTATCTGCATTTGAGACTGCTATGCTATCACGTTGGCTACGTGGCTAGGTTAGCGTCTATTTTTTTTAGCTTCGAAAAGCTGAATATTATTAATCGTGTATTTACATGTTCATGGTTTAATAGTATTTTTGATCTTCTGTCTATCCATCCAGTCAGGGTTTTTATTTATTTAGTTTTTATCTGCATTTGAGACTGATGGCTAGGTTAGCTTCTATTTTTTTAGCTTCGCCAAGCTGAATATTATTAATCGTGTATTTACATGTTCATGGTTTAATAGTATTTTTGATCTTCTGTCTATCCATCCAGTCAGGGTTTTTTTTTATTTAGTTTTTATCTGCATTTGAGACTGATGCTATCACGTTGGCTACGTTGCTAGGTTAGCTCCTATTTTTTTAGCTTCAAAAAGCTGAATATTATTAATCGCGTATTTACATGTTCAGTCACTGTGAATGTCCATTTCGCGTTCTCGACTCTCATTTTCAAGAGGATATAGTATCCCAGGTGGTTTAAAATACAAATCTGTGATCTACAATAGAAAAAGGAGAGAGTGTGGGATCCAATGAGCCAGCTTGTACCTAAGTTACGGTCAGAGCGAAAAAAGTCCTTCACTGTAACGTTCCTCATCTACGAATCTTTCATCCTCGCTCAAATTAATGGGGTAATCATCACTTTCTCGGTCCGAATCTCTCTCGCTCCATTGTAAACAACGGGGAATTGTGAGGAATACTAGCTCCTGTGACGTCACGCTACTTCCGCTACAGGCAAGGCTTCTTTTTTATCAGCGAGCAAAAGTTGCGAACTTTATCGTCGATTTTCTCTACTAAATCCTTTCAGCAAAAATATGGCAATATCGCGAAATGATCAAGTATGACACATAGAATGGATCTGCTATCCCCGTTTAAATTAAAACAAAATCATTTCAGTAGGCCTTTAACAATTATGGTCCCAGAATTGATCCCTGAGGCACGCCATCAAATGTTTTCAGCTCTGTATAAGTGTGTTCTCCTATCTTCACGTATTGCTTCCAGTTGGTTAAGTAGCTTCTTACCCAGTTCAAGACCAACCCTCTGATGTCATACCGTTCTAATTTGTTTATTAAGATGCTATGATTAATTGTGTCAAATGTTGAACTAATCCCTAGTTTATTTACATTTTTAGAACAGATGCTAGAAAAATGGCAAATAATTGTGGTATTAATGGCGACCGGACCAAAGCTGCGTACTCACGGTAGCGCGTCTGCTATCCAACTGAAAGTCCTCCTGGTTGTGTTGCTGCAGCCGGCCGCTAATACGCCGATCCCACCTACAGCTTTCTTCTTTGCTGTCTCCTTTGTTCATTAAACAAATTGCAAAAGACTCACCAACACAGATGTCCAGAATACTGTGGAATTTTGCGATGAAAACAGACGACTTAATAGCTGGCCACAATGGTGTCCCAATATGTCCGCACAATCCGTGACGTCACGCGCAAACGTCATCATACCGAGACGTTTTCAGCAGAATATTTCGCGGGAAATTTAAAATTGCACTTTACTAATCTAACCCGGCCGTATTGGCATGTGTTGCAATGTTAAGATTTCATCATTGATATTGATGGAAGCAGATCAGAATCATATCCATATTTAAGTGTTACTTCTTTCTAAAACTCCTATAGTCATATTTACATCAGCTAATGTCTCGTGTGGTACAAAGTGCTTGGATTCGAGTGTCCTTGAGTAGACAGGCAGAGCGCTGTTGAGACTGCCATAACATTCCTTAGATAAGGAGCACAGGGCAGTGCTGAGCTTGGGGGGACAGGAGGTGGAGGGGAGACCGATCTGGACCGGGCTGGGGAACGCTGGTGTGCTGGATTGGTCTCAGGTTTGTCCTCTAAGCTTGGAGAATAAACCACAAAATACCAACTTCTGCCTGGTGATTGAATATAATCATCAGCATATTGCCATAAAAAGAATCTGGGAGAGACTAGCAATTTGAATTCCCCATTGGAGGAATGCTGGTCGACGCAACAACATCTATATTCAATGTATTTAATATTTAATTGTAATTATTCAGTGCATTATTCCGTCCCCCAACAAATTGGGTGACAATATATAAACTATCAGACTGCGTGGACGCTAGTAGTGGCTTTCAGTAGGCCTTTAAATCACTGTACAGGAGACTGCTGTATCTGTCAGCCATCTAGCTGCCAAAAACACTACTTCCATGTTATCTGCTTTAGCGATGTATATCTTAGTCATTTCCATAGCGAGTATACTAAAGTCCATGTTAATGAAAGCTATGAATTCGATTACAAGGCTGATACGAGACATGCGATGCCAGTCGGACCGAGCAGGGTAATTACTGAACCATGCCGGGTCCCGCATTCCACCGGGATTAAAGTGAAGCGATGAAGTGAGAGAATGGAAGTGCATCAGTGTTAATCATATCCTGTTTCGAATACATACTGTATCACTCATGATACACTGCACACCATTTTGTACGTATAGAGAACACATTTGATGAAATAATCTTTTCTTATCGCCAGTGTCAGATGCTTTCGAGTTTTATGTACGTCAGTTTCACCCATCTCGGATCCAACTGAAATGTCATTAAGATCTAATTAAGATGTCAGAGAAGCTTGTGAACTCCATAACACTTCTTTCTAATTAGGTCTTTAGCGTACGTCTCAATACGGATGAAAAACTGCCAAATCTTCGCAACATGATTCACTACTACAAAAATCCAAAGATGAGTGTTTATCGCGGATGCACATTCGCTCCCAAGTACAAAGACTTAAGTCTGAGCAGATTGTATAAGTTCGGCTGTTTAAACAGCAGCTAAGAAAGTTGATAGGCTGGCTATAAATAGCATCTTCCATTAGTATTGCTGTGTGGCAGGGGGTGTATTGAAAGCAGTGTAATGATTCTGGAAAGCTCCAACTTGGCACCGGTACTGTACTTTGAGGAAATGTCTCAGCAGGGGGGAAAACAAATAAAACAAACAAACCCTGGAACCATCCCATTGCTTTCATCAATGACAACACCTGCAGGCAGACCCACATATGGAAATTATGTTCATAGGAAACTTACAAGTAGTCACTTGCTCTTGAAGTACGCACAAATATAGGGATGCTGTTCGAAAACCGCTTCTCCCGATTGTTCGATAGGAAAATAACCGATCTGTCAGAGTTTGTATTTGACGAACCCCAAGATGCAGAGATGATGGCAGGCATTGAATGGGAAAACATGATTTAATTCAGATACTATAGCAAAAAACAAACAAAAGGGAACAAACAAAAGGCGCGCACAAGGCGGAGAACAAACTAGGCTATAAACTAAAATAGCACAAAGGCTAACTGTGGACAATAAACAAAAACACTTACTGTGACACGAAGGAACTATGACTAAAGCGGAGTGGACAAAAGTAGACGGAGGTACAACGACAAATAGGTAGAAGCTACAGGTAGAAGTGACAAGTGACAATGATCCACCAGTGACTGGAGGGCAGGACAGGTTTAAATAGCAGCTGGCTGACTGGCACCAGGTGTGGCTAGGTGCCAATCAGCCACAGCTGAGGGGACAAAACACTCAGGGAACATAATCAGGAAATGAAGACAAAATAAAAGCACTGACAGGAAACTAAGACAAACGCAGAGGAAAAACTAGAACGTAGCCAAACTGTCAGGGACAAGCCTGACAAAATCCCTTTTTTTGAGAAACGGTTCCCGTTATCGAAGCCACTATAGTAAAGATAAAGATTTGGTTCTTTATTCGAATCCCTGGGAACGAATCCCGTGTCACAGGAAATGTCCTGTGGCACGTCACAGGAAATGACCTAGCTCAGTCATTGGGCGGCAGATACCGAAGCAGCAGCAACAATGGACCGGAAAAAAGGCTCCAAGGCATGGCTTCACTTTACTAACAAATACGAGGAGGAAACGGCAACAGTTAATCGTTACCAGTGATTGGAATGAAGAACCAAATCTTGTTCTTTACTATAGTGGCTTCGATAACAGGAACCGTTTCTCAAAAAGGGATTCAAATCCATGGAATCGGTTATTTTCTTATTGAACAATCGGGAGAACCGGTTTTCGAACATCATCCCTAAACAGGTGTGCATGATTTTCAGAAATCTTTACCCTTTTTTGTGCAGCAGGTTCAGAAAAGTTTGGTTCCACAAGCAAATACATATTTCTTCAGATAGCGGCATCCACTTTCTAATCGAAATGTCTTTTGCAGGGGTGCATCGTACACTTTCTTCAAATAGTTCCACAATTTTAAAGGCCTACTGAAACCTACTACTACCGACCACGCAGTCTGATAGTTTATATATCAATGATGAAATCTTAACATTGCAACACATGCCAATACGGCCGGGTTAACTTATAAAGTGACTTTTAAAACTTCCCGGGAAATATCCGGCTGAAACGTCGCGGTATGATGACGTATGCGCGTGACGAAGTCCGAGTAACGGAAGTTATGGTACCCGTAGAATCCTATACAAAAACCTCTGTTTTCATTTCATAATTCCACAGTATTCTGGACATCTTTTGCAATTTTTTTAATGAACAATGAAGGCTGCAAAGAAGACAGTTGTAGGTGGGATCGGTGTATTAGCAGCGGACTACAGCAACACAACCAGGAGGACTTTGTTGGAGCGCTAGCCGCGCTAGCCGCGCTAGCCGCGCTAGCCGCCGACCTCACCTTGACTTCCTACGTCTCCGGGCCGCCAAACGTATCGGGTGAAGTCCTTCGTCCTTCTGCCGATCGCTGGAACGCAGGTGAGCACGGGTGTTGATGAGTAGATGAGGGCTGGCTGGCGTAGGTGGAGAGCTAATGTTTTTAGCATAGCTCTGTGAGGTCCCGTTGCTAAGTTGCTAAGTTAGCTTCAATGGCGTCGTTAGCACAGCATTGTTAACCTTCGCCAGCCTGGAAAGCATTAACCGTGTATTTACATGTCCACGGTTTAATAGTATTGTTGATTTTCTATCTATCCTTCCAGTCAGGGCTTTATTTTTTTGTTTCTATATGCAGTTAAAGCACGATGCTATCACGTTAGCTCGTAGCTTAAGCATTTTGCCGATGTATTGTCGTGGAGATAAAAGGCACTGAATGTCCATTTCGCGTTCTCGACTCTCATTTTCAAGAGGATATAGTATCCCAGGTGGTTTAAAATACAAATCCGTGATCCACAATAGAAAAAGGAGAGAGTGTGGAATCCAATGAGCCAGCTTGTACCTAAGTTACGGTCAGAGCGAAAAAAGATACGTCCATCACTGCCTCTCAAGTCCTTCACTGTAACGTTCCTCATCTACGAATCTTTCATCCTCGCTCAAATTAATGGGGTAATCATCACTTTCTCGGTCAGAATCTCTCTCGCTCCATTGTAAACAACGGGGAATTGTGAGGAATACTAGCTCCTGTGACGTCACGCTACTTCCGCTACAGGCAAGGCTTTTTTTTATCAGCGAGAAAAAGTTGCGAACTTTATCGTCGATTTTCTCTACTAAATCCTTTCAGCAAAAATATGGCAATATCGCGAAATGATCAAGTATGACACATAGAATGGATCTGCTATTCCCGTTTAAATTTTAAAAAATCATTTCAGTAGGCCTTTAAAGGAAGTACTTAAAAACACAGGATCAGTCAAGGACACTAAAAATGATAACTTTTCAATACATTGCACATGACTTTAAAATTTAGTTGACTATCAAATCGCCTTGCTGGTTGACACAATATTCAACAACCCAGAATTTACCTCTCATAATCTCCAACAACCCAGAATTTACGGTATCCATCAATTCGACACACAAGTGCTATTAATGCAAAACTGAAAATGGTGCAGTTAAAACCCACATAAAAGCTATATTGTGTTGCCAGGCTGTGTTTTGGATGCTATCATATTACAATATTGCCAGTTACCGTGGGATTTCCACACTTGGGTGCAATCATGTATGTGAGAACAGATGTCGGTGTAGGGGATGAGCAAACTGGCTTATAAAAACGCAGAAAAAAGAAAGCTATGTTTTGTTTTTTCACATGACAGAAATAATGGTCTTCCTGCTAAGGGACTGCAGAACACGGATAATAAAGGGATATCTTAAACAACTGCAAAGGCAGAACTTCTTTCACTTTATGTTGGTGTTTGTCACCCTGAGACAGTCTTAGAGAATATTTGGATATGTAAAAAGTGTCTCCCAGCAGCCACTGAACATCTGGCTGCATGCAGAGACATCAGGCAGGATGATGCTTAGACAGATGTTTTCAGTAATACCACTGGATAATCCTTTAACTCCCGAAAAACAAGATCATTACTGGCGTTTATGGGAGTGTACGGCGTTTATTCGCCGTGGCATTTGTTCAGCAGGCGCAGCCACGGGTCGTTATTGTAAAAATTGCAGCTTTGTCAACATCGGAGAACAAACCGCACATCAAAAGCTCTTAAAAGGCTACCGAGTAAAATGAGGACGTGATAATGCAAGCATTATCACAATGATTTTACTACAACTATTTTCTCTGCTATAGCTTGGCGCTGTGAAAACTTCAAATGTTCTTGTAATCAGACAATATTTTAGATGGAATCTTTACCTGACAAGTTTGTACTGTCATCTGCAGTCTTCTTCAGAAGGGTCACCTGACCACTGTGACATGTTGCCTAGCAGCTGTTCTTATAGGCGTGGCCAACCAGGCAGACCTGTCAAGTCTACCAGGTTGACTACCCCCCCCCCCCCTTAATCCATCCATCCATCCATCCATTCTATTCAAGCTCCAGTACTCTGGAATGCCCTCCTGGTAACAGTTAGAGATGCTACCTCAGTAGAAGCATTTAAGTCCCATCTTAAAACTCATTTGTATACTCTAGCCTTTAAATAGACCCCCTTTTGGACCAGTTGATCTGCTGTTTCTTTTCTGCTCTGCCCACCTCTCCTTCGGTGGCCACAGATGAAGCACTGGCTGTCCAAAGTCGGGACCCGGGGTGAACCGCTCGCCTGTGCATCGGTTGGGGACATCTCTTCACTGCTGACCTGTCTCCGCTCAAGATGATCTCCTGCTGGCCCCACTATGGACTGGACTCTCACTATTATGTTAGATCCACTATGGACTGGACTCTCACTATTATGTTAGATCCACTATGGAATTGACTCTAACACTTCTATGTTAGATCCACTATGGACTAGACTTTCACAATATTATGTTAGATCCACTATGGACTGGACTCTCCCTATTATGTTAGATCCACTGTGGACTGGACTCTCACACTATTATGTTAGATCCACTATGGACTGGACTCTCACACTGTTATGTTAGATCCTCTATGGACTGGATTCTCACAATATTATGTTAGATCTACTATGGACTGGACTCTCACAATATTATGTTAGATCCACTATGGACTGGACTCTCACAGTATTATGCTAGATCCACTATGGACTGGACTCTCACACTATTATGCTAGATCCACTCGACGTCCATTGCACCGGTCACCCAGGAGGGGGCTCCCCACATCTGCGGTCCCCTCCAACGTTTCTCATTGTCCCATTGGGTTGAGTTTTTCCTTGCCCTGATGTGGGATCTGAGCCGAAGATGTCGTTGTGCCTTGTGCAGCCCTTTGAGACACTCGTGATTTAGGGCTTTATAAAATATCATTGATTGATTGATTGATATATTTTTCTACCGCGTGTGCCTTTCGGGGTGGCATTCGGGCGGAAGGTGGGGTACAACCCGGACAAGTCGCCACCTTAATCCATCCTTTGAATGTGTTACTTTCTGTGCCGATGATTTTGCCGTTGTCTCGGTCCATGATGTAGTTATTTATTTTGCAACGATCTGATATGGCTGATTTTAGGATGTCCTGTTCGGATTTTCGTTTTAGGCTTCTTGTAAACCTTCCAGTGAATTATTTTTCACATTTTTGTTGATGTTCTTTTTTCCTTGTGTTGAACGTCCTCCCTGTTTCTCCCATGTATGATTTTCTTTGCATAATTTTGTAAATTACATTGTGTTTCTTGTCTTGTTTTTGTGTGATGTTTGACTGTTGTTTTTATTTTGTGTTGTTTCATGACCCGCTGTATTGGTTCCGTTATTCCCCTCATGTCTGGTAATGTTATGACCTCTTTGTTCTTTATTTCAGGTTTTTCTTTATTTCCTGGTTTTTACTTGTTGTTCCCCTTTTTTGATGGCCCAGGTCGGATTTTGGCAGCTTTTGAGTGCATTTTTTATGTGTTTGTCTTTGTTTTTTTCTGTCTTTTTCTTCTGTTATGATGTTGGCCCGTTCATAGAGTGTCCTCATGTCTGATAGTTTGTGTGCTGTGGGATGTTTGGAGGTCCAGAGTAGATATCTGTCGGTGTGTGTCGGTTTTCGGTGAACAGTAATGTTCTGACTGCCGTCATCTTCATACTTGCCAACCTTGAGACCTCCGATATCGGGAGGTGGGGGGGCGTGGTTGGGTCGGGGGCGTGGTTAAGAGGAGAGTATATTTACAGCTAGAATTCACCAACTCAAGTATTTCATATATATATATATATATATATATATATATATATATATATATATATATATATATATATATATATATATATATATATATATATATATATATATACACACTACCGTTTATTTATTTTATTTATTTATTTATTTACCGTTCAAAATTGAAATGTCCTTATTTTTGAAGGAAAATAACTTTAAACTAGTCTTAACTTGAAAGAAATACACTCTATACATTGCTAATGTGGTAAATGACTATTCTAGCTGCAAATGTCTGCTTTTTGGTGCAATATCTACATAGGTGTATAGAGGCCCATTTCCAGCAACTATCACTCCAGTGTTCTAATGGTACAATGTGTTTGCTCATTGGCTCAGAAGGCTAATTGATGATTAGAAAAGCCTTGTGCAATCATGTTCACACATCTGAAAACACTTTAGCTCGTTACAGGAGCTACAAAACTGACCTTCCTTTGAGCAGATTGAGTTTCTGGAGCATCACATTTGTGGGGTCAATTAAACGCTCAAAATGGCCAGAAAAAGAGAACTTTTATCTGAAACTCGACAGTCTATTCTTGTTCTTAGAAATGAAGGCTATTCCACAAAATTGTTTGGGTGACCCCAAACGTTTCAACGGTAGTGTGTATATATATATATATATATATATATATATATATATATATATATATATATATATATATATATATATATATATATATATATATATATAATTTTTTATTTTATTGTTATTTTATTATGCATATAAATAAAATAAATACTTGAATTTCAGTGTCCTGGAGGCTATCCAGTAGATGGCAGCATTGTCCTGTTTAACTTCTCCGTTCATGAATGAGTGTATCATTTCGGCCACCGTGTTCAATGGAGAAGTCTGTCCTACAAAATGTACAGGCAACATACCCCTTCCCCTTCGAACTGTCCTGGATGAACTGAAATTCTTGTTTCCATTCGTTTTGGAACTTGCAAGCGTATTTCTTCATCTCGCTCGTCGACGGCGTCGCCATGTCTGTCACTTCCTCGTTCTTCTGCTTCGTCTCCTTGTTGTGTGCGCAGTTGTGCACTCTACTCTCTAAAAGCCCTAGATGTTATGACGTCATTGGGCAGGCAAGCTGTTTATATTGTGGGAAAGCGGACGTGAGAACAGGCTGTCCCCATTAAGGTCCGCATTGAGCTGGAGGGGGCGTGGCCTCCACCTCCGGCTGAATACCGGGAGTTTGTCGGGAGAAAATTTCTGCCGGGAGGTTATCGGGAGAGGCGCTGAATACCGGGAGTCTCCCGTTAAAAACGGGAGGGTTGGCAAGTATGGTCATGTTTGCGGTGGATTTTCATGTCCAAAAAAGTTATGGTCTCGTTCATTTCGTCACCAAATATATCGTCTGATTACAAAACAATTTGAAAAGTATATGGATAGGAAGACACAATGAACCTTTTTGAGCAGCATACAACTAACTATACCATGCAGGAACACTAGTGTGACACAATGGTCATAGGAGCAACATGACTGTAAAGGAACTGGATAAGGAAACAAAACGCTAAATGTACAACTATTAGTCATGTACCATGAATAGGGCTGCAAAGGGGTGGAAAGTTTCCGGAAAATTTCCGGAAATTTACCACGGGAAGTTAATCTGGGGAAGTTTGGAAATTTTGACCATTTTTTTGATTATTCAAAATTGGACACCGTCCATCTTATTGTGTAGAATAAGATGGGAAGCTTGTAAAAGACTAATGCGATGCCACACACAGATATAAATAGTCAACTAAACAATTTGAGTAGTCTTTAGAAATATTCGACTGATGGACAAATGAATAGAAATAGGCTAGATGAATGAATGAACAGTCAATCTGCATGCTAAATAAAACTATAAGCTACATTCTTGTATGACAACAGAATGGCTAGCAGAACAGAAGGCAGAGGAAACTACACCTTTTGATTTACTATTTGCTAGTTCAACTTTACACATCACAAAAAAAACAATTCGGATCGCTAACGTTGTTAGCATAAATGAATGGGATTTAACATAGAGAAAATGAGCATCACGGCTAACGGATAAATATTTTCGGTTCATTTCGAGACTGTGGTGGTACATAAACCTAGCTAGCTAGAGATATTGGCCCCAAAATCATTGAACAAGTACAGGAACAGCTAGCTAGCTAGCTTGAGTGGAAGTCTGCTGGAGTAGTCTACAGTCATACAGTAACAAGCAATTACACCTCTATTACACTTAAATACCATAGATCAAATATATTTACCCCATCAACACTTACCTGACTGGATGAAGTCCTTGGGCTCAAATACTAGTGTGGCCTCAATAGCCCTGCTGTAGTGTGTAGCATGCTGGCAATTATCTGGCCATGTGATGGAAGAATGCACTGCACATGTGATGGAGGAATGCACAGTGCAGGGTTGAAATTCTACTGAATTTGCAATAAAATCAGGTTGTTTTAGCTAATAATCATGCTGCAAGATCTAGCATGTTGCATTCAATGTTTATTCCCATTCATTCCCATTAATTCCCATATTTTCCCGTGGAAAGTTTTGCAACCCTAATCATGAAATGAGCCAATGTTGGCTCACAGCATTGTCTCATGTCTTTTGCAGCCTTTGGTAAATATGTCTAACGACAGGGTCAGTCAGGACATAAGCTTAAAGGGCGAAGGCCGACTGTTGCATAAGAATGGGATTAAAAGCTTTGAAAACGTAAAACAGTAATTGCATTTTTGCAATATTGTTGTTCTTTCCTTCTTCTTTCCAAATTCGGGAAAGATTCGGCGGTCCAACCGAATGACTTCACCCTCCAATTCAGCGTCAGAAAGTTGCACATTTTTAAAATGCTCACAATGTACACATGATTCTAAGTTGTTGACAAGTTGCTTCAAATTATCAGACCAAAATTGCTGAATTATAATATACACACAAACACAGTGTTGCCAACAAACATATTGCTGGGTATTGTGGACAAACAGCTCTATTTTTTTTCATCTGGTCACAGAACTTTCCTCCAGAAGGTCTTGTCTTTGTCCATGTGATGTCAGATGAAACAAAAATGGAGGTGTTTGGACACAATACCCAGCAATATGTTTGGAGGAGAAAAAATGAGGCCTTTAATCCCAGGAGCACCATTCCTATTGATTGATTGAGACTTTTATTAGTAGGTTGCACAGTGAAGTACATATTCCGTACAATTGACCACTAAATGGTAACACCCCAATAAGTTCTTCAACTTGTTTAAGTCGGGGTCCACTTAAATTGATTCATGATACAGATATATACTATCATATATACTATCATCACAATACAGTCATCACATAAGATAATCACATTGAATTATTTACATTATTTACAATCAGGGGTGTGGAGGGGGGGTGGGGGGGGTCGGGGGGGGGGTATGGACATCAAGTAGTGGACATAGAGAGAGAGAGAGAGAGAGAGAGAGAGAGAGAGAGAGAGAGAGAGAGAGAGAGAGAGAGAGAGAGAGAGAGAGAGAGAGAGAGAGAGAGATCAGAAGGCATAAGAAAAATAAAAAGTATCTGCATTTGATTGTTTACATTTGATTATTAGCAATCCGGGGAGGGTGTTAGTTTAGAGTTGTAGCTGCCTGGAGGTGAACTTTTATTGCGGTTTTGAAGGAGGATAGAGATGCCCTTTCTTTTATACCTGTTGGGAGCGCATTCCACATTGATGTGGCATAGAAAGAGAATGAGTTAAGACCTTTGTTAGTTCGGAATCTGGGTTTAACGTGGTTAGTGGAGCTCCCCCTGGTGTTGTGGTTATGGCGGTCATTTACGTTAAGGAAGTAGTTTGACATGTACTTCGGTATCAGGGAGGTGTAGCGGATTTTATAGACTAGGCTCAGTGCAAGTTGTTTAACTCTGTCCTCCACCTTGAGCCAGCCCACTTTAGAGAAGTGGGTAGGAGTGAGGTGGGATCTGGGGTGGAGGTCTAGAAGTAACCTGACTAGCTTGTTCTGAGATGTTTGGAGTTTAGATTTGAGGGTTTTGGAGGTGCTAGGGTACCAGGAGGTGCATGCGTAATCGAAAAAGGGTTGAACCATGCTACCGTCAAGCATGGTGGTGGTAGTATTATGCTCTGGGCCTGTTTTTCTGCTTTACAGAGAGTAAATGGGACAATGAAAAATGAGAATTACCTCCAAATTCTTCAGGACAAGCTAAAATCATCAGCCCGGAGTTTGGGTCTTGGGTGCAGTTGGGTGTTCCAACAGGACAATGACCCCAAACAAAGGTAAAGGAATGGCTAAATCAGGATAGAATGAAGGTTTTAGAAAGGCCTTCCCAAAGTCCTGACTTAAAAGTGTGTACAATGCTGAAGAAACAAGTCAATGTCAGAAAACCAACACATTTAGCTGAAGTGCACCAATTTTGTGGTCAAGTGGTCAAGCAGAAGCTTGTGGATGGCTACCAAAAGCGCCTTATTGCAGGTCAACTTGCCAAGGGACATGTAAGCAAATATTAACATTGCTGTATGTATACTTTTGACCCTCACATTTTCAGTAGAGCCATAATAAATTCATCAAAGAAGCAAACTTCATGAATGTTTTTTGTGAGCAACAAGTATGTGCTCCAATCACTACATCACAAAAAAATAAGAGTTGTAGAAATGATTGGAAAGACAGCCATGTTCTTTACAAATTTTGACCACAACTGTGTATGTTAAAGGCCTACTGAAAGCCACTACTAGCGACCACGCAGTCTGATAGTTTATACATCAATGATGAAATCTTAACATTGCAACACATGCCAATACGGCCGGGTTAACTTATAAAGTGACATTTTAAATTTCCCACGAAACTTCCGGTTGAAAACGTCTATGTATGATGACGTATGCGCGTGACGTCAATGGTTGAAACGGAAGTATTGGGACACATTGTATCCCAATACAAAAAGCTCGGTTTTTATCTCAAAATTCCACAGTATTCTGGACATCTGTGTTGGTGAATCTTTTGCAATTTGTTTAATGAACAATGGAGACTGCAAAGAAGAAAGCTGTAGGTGGGATCGGTGTATTAGCGGCTGGCTGCAGCAACACAACCAGGAGGACTTTGAGTTGGATAGCAGACGCGCTATCCGACGCTAGCCGCCGACCGCATTTAAGATCGGGTGAAGTCCTTTGTCGCGCCGTCGATCGCTGGAATGCAGGTGAGCACAGGTGTTGATGAGCAGATGAGGGCTGGCTGGCGTAGGTGGATAGCTAATGTTTTTAGCATAGCTCTGTGAGGTCCCGTTGCTAAGTTAGCTTCAATGGCGTCGTTAGCAACAGCATTGTTAAGCTTCGCCAGGCTGCAAAGCATTAATCGTGTAGTTCCATGTCCATGGTTTAATAGTATTGTTGATCTTCTGTCCATCCTTCCAGTCGGGAGTTTATTTCTTTTGTTTCTATCTGCAGTTAAGCCCGATGCTATCACGTTAGCTCCGTAGCTAAAGTGCTTCGCCGATGTATTGTCGTGGAGATAAAAGTCACTCTGAATGTCCATTTCGCGTTGTCGACTCTCATTTTCAAGAGGATATAGTATCCCAGGTGGTTTAAAATACAAATCCGTGATCCACAATAGAAAAAGGAGAAAGTGAGGAATCCAATGAGCCAGCTTGTACCTAAGTTACGGTCAGAGCGAAAAAAGATGCGTCCTGCACCGCACTCTAGTCCTTCACTCTCACGTTCCTCATCCACAAATCTTTCCTCCTGGCTCAAATTAATGGGGTAATCGTCGCTTTCTCGGTCCGAATCGCTCTCGCTGCTGGTGTAAACAACGGGGAAATGGGAGGAGCCTTTCAACCTGTGACGTCACGCTACTTCCTGTACAGGCAAGGCTTTTTTTTATCAGCGAGCAAAAGTTGTGAACTTTATCGTCGATGTTCTCTACTAAATCCTTTCAGCAAAAATATGGCAATATCGCGGAATGATCAAGTATGACACATAGAATGGATCTGCTATCCCCGTTTAAATGAAAAAAAAAAAGATTTCAGTAGGCCTTCAAGTAGAAGAAAATAACAATAACGTAACATCGTTGCATGTCTGCTTTGACGACACTTGTTCATCAAAGACGGTGCTTCACTGCTTTCTACGCAATGCTCTTTTCGACATTAAGGATGATAAATAACACTAATGATAGTGAAACCCCTTTCAGGCTGCAATCGATGCATCTAACTCGTCTTTCATTCATCCCGAGTCATAGCAGCATCATTTGTCACTCTGCTATTTCAGCCGCTCCCTCTTCTTTTCCGTCCCTTATGCTTGCTGTCACCATGTGCCTGTGTGGCTGTCTGTCATCTCATCTACACCACCGTTATGTTTGCAAAGAGCCACTCGGCTGAACTTCTTGCAGAGCCTGATGAAGCTGTCCCTCATTTATAGTCTAACTCGCACATCTCAGTTGTCTTACGCAATATGGATAGTTTTTAAATTAGACTCTTTCCAAAATTCAGCAACATTGGACAAAAATCAAAATGACATGGTGTTTCAAAAGTATCGGCCATTTTACAAGCTGTGCATATTGTCTCTCATCTACAGTGGTGGTCAAAAGTGTACATACACATCATGTCATGGCTGTCTTGGGTTTCCAATCATTTCTACAACTCTTATATTTTTGTGATGTAGTGATTGGAGCACATACTTGTTGGTCACAAAAAACAGTCATGAAGTTTGCTTCTTTGATGAATTTATTATGGCTCTACTGAAAATGTGAGAGTCAAAAGTATACATACATCAATGTTAATATTTGCTTACATGTCCCTTGGCAAGTTGACCTGCAATAAGGCGCTTTTGGTAGCCATCCACAAGCTTCTGCTTGACCACTTGACCACTAAATTGCTGCAGTTCAGCTAAATGTGTTGCTTTTCTGACATGGACTTGTTTCTTCAGCATTGTCCACACCTTTAAAGGCCTACTGAAAGCCACTACTACCGACCACGCAGTCTGATAGTTTATATATCAATGATGAAATCTTAACATTGCAACACATGCCTATACGGCCGGGTTAACTTATAAAGTGACATTTTAAATTTCCCGGGAAATATCCGGCTGAAACATCGCGGTATGATGACGTATGCGCGTGACGAAGTCCGAGTAACGGAAGTTATGGTACCCCGTAGAATCCTATACAAAAAGCTCTGTTTTCATTTCATAATTCCACAGTATTCTGGACATCTTTTGCAATTTTTTTAATGAACAATGAAGGCTGCAAAGAAGACAGTTGTAGGTGGGATCAGTGTATTAGCAGCGGACTACAGCAACACAACCAGGAGGACTTTGTTGGAGCGCTAGCCGCGCTAGCCGCGCTAGCCGCGCTAGCCGGCGACTTCACCTTGACTTCCTACGTCTCCGGGCCGCCAAACGCATCGGGTGAAGTCCTTCGTCCTTCTGCCGATCGCTGGAACGCAGGTGAGCACGGGTGTTGATGAGCAAATGAGGGCTGGCTGGCGTAGGTGGAGAGCTAATGTTTTTAGCATAGCTCTGTGCAGTGCGGTTGCTAAGTTAGCTTCAATGGCGTCGTTAGCACAGCATTGTTAACCTTCGCCAGCCTGGAAAGCATTAACCGTGTATTTACATGTCCACGGTTTAATAGTATTGTTGATTTTCTATCTATACTTCCAGTCAGGGGTTTATTTCTTTTGTTTCTATATGCAGTTAAAGCAAGATGCTATCACGTTAGCTCGTAGCTAAAGCATTTCGCCGCTGTATTGTCGTGGAGATAAAAGGCACTGAATGTCCATTTTGCGTTCTCGACTCTCATTTTCAAGAGGATATAGTATCCCAGGTGGTTTAAAATACAAATCTGTGATCTACAATAGAAAAAGGAGAGTGTGGAATCCAATGAGTCAGCTTGTACCTAAGTTACGGTCAGAGCGAAAAAAGATACGTCCATCACTGCCTCTCAAGTCATTCACTGTAACGTTCCTCATCTACGAATCTTTCATCCTCGCTCAAATTAATGGGGTAATCATCACTTTCTCGGTCCGAATCTCTCTCACTCCATTGTAAACAACGGGGAATTGTGAGGAATACTAGCTCCTGTGACGTCACGCTACTTCCGCTACAGGCAAAATATGGCAATATCGCGAAATGATCAAGTATGACACATAGAATGGATCTGCTATTCCCGTTTAAATTTAAAAAAATCATTTCAGTAGGCCTTTAACATTGCTGTATGTATACTTTTGACCCTCACATTTTCAGTAGAGCCATAATAAATTCATCAAAGAAGCAAACTTCATGAATGTTTTTTGTGAGCAACAAGTATGTGCTCCAATCACTACATCACAAAAAAATAAGAAATGATTGTAAAGTCAAGACAGCCATGACATGATGTTCTTTACACGTGTATGTAGACTTTTGACCAGGACTGTACGTAAAATGAGTGTCATTACAAAGACACGTGACTAGGACCAGGCGGGAGTGGAAGAAGGCCAGCATGAATGGTGGCGCAGAAGAAAGGGAGAGAACATGAAAGCTGTACAACCTTCACAACCCAGCAACTACTTATCTCTCCGCTCTGCTGAGAAGAGTGAAAATGTGTTTATATCATTGCCTCATAAACCAGAATTCAATCTTCTTACCCAGATGCTGTCTTCACTGGTGGAATGAGCAACTGCTGCTTCCACCTGCGTGCACTCATTACACTTGTCACTTTGCATTTGGAAGCCAACGGGCAGACATTAGGGACAAATAAACACAGCAGTCATGCGTTCTTGCCCGGCTTCATTTTTGTTTTTACCGGATAGATCTCTTTATTGGTGGAATGTACAATTTCCAAGGTGTAATCTGCACAATTATTGTATCATATTGCGACAGGACAAACAGGGTTTACCAGTGTGTTTGGACATTAGGTCCTTGGATGAGATTTGAGCAGAGCAAGGATCAGGCGGAACAGTGGGCACAAATAAATGTATTTTTATGTCTCTCTTGCGATCCCCAGGTCTGAGTTTAATGTCAAATAAGTAAGTAACAATATCAACATCTCACGGTATGATATTATAACTGTATTAGGACCCCGGTACAGTGTTACTGTGGTAATGTAAAAAAAATGACCTGGAAAAAAGTGGAAAATTAAAGGCCTACTGAAATGAAATGTTCTTATTTAAACGGGGATAGCAGATCCATTCTATGTGTCATACTTGATCATTCCGCGATATTGCCATATTTTTGCTGAAAGGATTTAGTAGAGAACATCGACGATAAAGTTCGCAACTTTTGGTCGCTGATAAAAAAAAAGCCTTGCCTGTACCGGAAGTAGCGTGACGTCACAGGTTGAAAGGCTCCTCACATTTCCCCGTTGTTTACACCAGCAGCGAGAGCGATTCGGACCGAGAAAGCGACGATTACCCCATTAATTTGAGCCAGGATGAAAGATTCGTGGATGAGGAACGTGAGAGTGAAGGACTAGAGTGCAGTGCAGGACGTATCTTTTTTCGCTCTGACCGTAACTTAGGTACAAGCTGGCTCATTGGATTCCACACTTTCTCCTTTTTCTATTGTGGATCACGGATTTGTATTTCAAACCACCTGGGATACTATATCCTCTTGAAAATGAGAGTCGAGAACGCGAAATGGACATTCACAGTGACTTTTATCTCCACGACAATACATCGGCGAATCACTTTAGCTACGGAGCTAACGTGATAGCATCGGGCTCAAATGCAGATAGAAACAAAATAATCAGATCAACAATACTACCAAACTCTGGACCTGTAACCACACGGTTAATGCTGTACCGCCTGGCGAAGCCTAGCAATGCTGTTGCTAACGACGCCATTGAAGCTAACTTAGCTACGGGACCTCGACAGAGCTATGCTAAAAACATTAGCTATCCACCTACGCCAGCCCTCATCTGCTCATCAACACCCGTGCTCACCTGCGTTCCAGCGATCGACGGCGCGACGAAGGACTTCACCCGAACGTCGATGCGGTCGGCGGCTAGCGTCGGATAGCGCGTCTGCTATCCAACTCAAAGTCCTCCTGGTTGTGTTGCTGCAGCCAACCGCTAATACACCGACCCCACCTACAGCTTTCTTCTTTGCAGTCTCCATTGTTCATTAAACAAATTGCAAAAGATTCACCAACACAGATGTCCAGAATACTGTGGAATTTTGCGATGAAAACAGAGCTTTTTGTATTGGATTCAATGTGTCCGAATACTTCCGTTTCAACCATCGACGTCGCGCGCATACGTCATCATACATAGACGTTTTCAACCGGAAGTTTCCCGGGAAATTTAAAATGTCACTTTATAAGTTAACCCGGCCGTATTGGCATGTGTTGCAATGTTAAGATTTCATCATTGATATATAAACTATCAGACTGCGTGGTCGCTAGTAGTGGCTTTCAGTAGGCCTTTAAGTGCCACCTATGTTAAGTGTAAACACACTTACTGTAAATAAACACAAACCTAGTGCTCGAATGTTGTAATCCTTAGGTGTCAAAGTCGAGGCCCGCGAATGAATTATCTATGGCCCCCGGGATGATATTTGATATTTGTGTCCTGGGCATGACGTTAAACTGCATCCAGCAGTGGAGGCTCCTCTATGGGGTCTTGAGGCACTGGGAGGTTAACCCCTTTACTACTGTTACCCCAGGTGGCCCTTGGCAAAGGCCTAGCACCTGACTTCCCCCTAGCCAGGGATACGGTGAAGACCTCAACGGCGGAGCAGGCGGAAGACGGTAGATGTAAGAACTACCACAACGGCTGCAATGGCGGAAGAAGGCCGCAGCAGAAAAAGGGTCCCCAGTCGTCTTGGACTCCATGCCACTGGACCCTGACCTGATTCTGTCAAAGATCGTGTGGTGCACCAGTCTCCCCACGTTAAACTAAGTCACGCACAGGCATCCTCCATAAAGGGATACACTCCTACCAGGAAGATCGTCATACTCGTCCGAGTGACCGCCGATGATTTGATTAGTATTAGAACCGGCCCGCACGCACCAATTCTCCATTCCCCACAACGCAACGGTCACCCGCGAAGTCTTTGCCGCGCCTTAAGTGGGCCTCGGCTTCATTATTCATCAGCATTCAGGGCAGATGTCAACTTCCCCCAATAATGGCTAAACGGAAGGTGGACGGTGAGAACAGGGGGGTTTCAAGGCAGGTGGGAGGCAGAGTACATGCTCACGGAGGTAAAAGGCAAACCTGTGTGTCTTCTATGTGGAGAAAGTCTGGCTGTAATTAGGGCTGGGCGATATATGGAATATACTGGATATATTGCAGGTTTGTCTCTGTGCGATATAGAAAATGACTATACGGTGATATTGGAGTATACGTTCTCACGCAGTTGCTTTTAGCTGCGGGCATTACACTACAGGCTCTTCTCACTCTTTCTTGTCTCTCCTTCTCACAGAGACATAAAACAAGCGCACCTTCTTACATACGTCACATACTGTCACGCGTGCAACGTCATACGCGGCATGGGTAACGTTAACTGTGGCGCGAGAGGTAAATACGAGAGAAAGAAGGTGCGAATCTGGTAACAAATGAAGGAAGAATGAATTCCCCAGAAAAACAGCAGGGGGTCCATCGTCTGGCGGTGGTTTGGCTTCAAGCGGGACGATGTTGAACAGACAACCGTAGAATGTCAAGTATGCGGCAAAAGCGTGGCTACAAAAAGTAGCATTACTGCTAATTTGTAGCATTATTTGAAAAGTCACCCGCTAGAGAATGAAGAGTGCTTGAAACTCCGCATGTCAACATCCCCAGCTAAACATATCCACATATATATGGTGTATCGTGACATGGACTAAACATATCCACATATATATGGTGTATCGTGACATGGACTAAACATATCCACATATATATGGTGTATGGTGACATGGACTAAACATATCCACATATATATGGTGTATCGTGACATGGACTAAACATATCCACATATATATGGTGCATCGTGACATGGACTAAACATATCCACATATATATGGTGTATCGTGACATGGACTAAACATATCCACATATATATGGTGTATGGTGACATGGACTAAACATATCCACATATATATGGTGTATCGTGACATGGACTAAACATATCCACATATATATGGTGCATCGTGACATGGACTAAACATATCTACATATATATGGTGTATCGTGACATGGACTAAACATATCCACATATATATGGTGTATGGTGACATGGACTAAACATATCCACATATATATGGTGTATGGTGACATGGACTAAACATATCCACATATATATGGTGTATGGTGACATGGACTAAACATATCCACATATATATGGTGTATCGTGACATGGACTAAACATATCCACATATATATGGTGTATGGTGACATGGACTAAACATATCCACATATATATGGTGTATGGTGACATGGACTAAACATATCCACATATATATGGTGTATCGTGACATGGACTAAACATATCCACATATTAATAAAAGGCCATATCGCCCAGCTCTAGCTGTAATGAAATAATATCATCTAAGAAGGCACTATGAAACGTCTAAGAAACACAAAGACAAGAATATGGACACGGAACAAAGGCTACAGAAGGTGGAATAATTAAAACGAGGTCTTTTATAAGTCCCGGCAGGCTCTGTTCACTAAATCCACAACACAAAGCTATGGTGTCGTTTTGATAACTGACACCATGGTTCATTATAATTGTAATATTTGAATGATGATAAATGAATGTGTTGTGGCAGTATGCGGATTTCAACAATGCAACGGTTTGTGGAAACAATCTGTTGCTTTTCCAAACATTTTTTTATAAACTGCCAACATTAGAATGTTAAACAGGCAGTGCTTAACGTTTAATGGCGTTGTAAAAACACTGAGGCAAAGTCTTAGTTCTTTGTGTTCTTCATGGTGTTTTTGAAACTGAACCAATTTTGTTTTCCCCTCAGAGTTTACAACTTACGTCAAGTGTTTAGCCAAGAGGATTATTTGTAGTATGTAGACTTTCAGAAAGAATCTGAAACTGTCTTTATTTTTAAGTTAGTATGCCATGATGGGAATATATTTTCCGTCATGCAGCCCTTGAGCTAAAATGAGTTTGACGCCCTAATTCTATTTATTATTACCAAGTAGTATTTTCAAAGTGCAAAGTACAGTGAAGGAACTGTGTTTCAGCTAACATGCAAACATAAGAAAAGTACAGTTTAAAGGCCTACTGAAATAATTTTTTTTTATTTAAACGGGAATAGCAGATCCATTCTATGTGTCATACTTGATCATTTCGCGATATTGCCATATTTTTGCTGAAAGGATTTAGTAGAGAAAATCGACGATAAAGTTCGCAACTTTTGCTCGCTGATAAAAAAAAAGCCTTGCCTGTAGCGGAAGTAGCGTGACGTCACAGGAGCTAGTATTCCTCACAACTCCCCGTTGTTTACAATGGAGCGAGAGAGATTCGGACCGAGAAAGTGATGATTACCCCATTAATTTCAGCGAGGATGAAAGATTCGTAGATGAGGAACGTTACAGTGAAGGACTTGAGAGGCAGCGATGGACGTATCTTTTTTCGCTCTGACCGTAACTTAGGTACAAGCTGGCTCATTGGATTCCACACTCTCCTTTTTTTATTGTGGATCACGGATTTGTATTTTAAACCACCTGGGATACTATATCCTCTTGAAAATGAGAGTCGAGAACGCGAAATGGACATTCAGTGCCTTTTATCTCCACGACAATACATCGGCAAAATGCTTTAGCTACGAGCTAACGTGATAGCATCTTGCTTTAACTGCATATAGAAACAAAAGAAATAAACCCCTGACTGGAAGTATAGATAGAAAATCAACAATACTATTAAACCGTGGACATGTAAATACACGGTTAATGCTTTCCAGGCTGGCGAAGGTTAACAATGCTGTGCTAACGACGCCATTGAAGCTAACTTAGCAACCGGACTGCACAGAGCTATGCTAAAAACATTAGCTCTCCACCTACGCCAGCCAGCCCTCATTTGCTCATCAACACCCGTGCTCACCTGCGTTCCAGCGATCGGCAGAAGGACGAAGGACTTCACCCGATGCGTTTAGCGACCCGGAGAAGTAGGAAGTCAAGGTGAAGTCGGCGGCTAGTTGTGAAGTCCTCCTGGTTGTGTTGCTGTAGTCCGCTGCTAATACACTGATCCCACCTACAACTGTCTTCTTTGCAGCCTTCATTGTTCATTAAAAAAATTGCAAAAGATGTCCAGAATACTGTGGAATTATGAAATGAAAACAGAGCTTTTTGTATAGGATTCTACGGGGTACCATAACTTCCGTTACTCGGACTTCGTCACGCGCATACGTCATCATACCGCGATGTTTCAGCCGGATATTTCCCGGGAATTTTAAAATGTCACTTTATAAGTTAACCCGGCCGTATTGGCATGTGTTGCAATGTTAAGATTTCATCATTGATATATAAACTATCAGACTGCGTGGTCGCTAGTAGTGGCTTTCAGTAGGCCTTTAAACTCTTTAAATTGACATCGTAAACATGAGGAAAACTTCACAATCATGGATTAGATGTACACAGCGCTTCACAGAGAAGTGAGAACTCATCATTGGCTCACTCCACATTCACACTCGTAGACCATCAGCAAACTGTATTTTACATGTCTGTCCCTTTTTCGCCTCGTTATTTTTCCTTGACTGCAAAGCCAAAATGCATCCAAACGTCCCATTTTAACTTTGCGGGAAGATCCACTAGCTGGAGCTTTCTGCCATCGTGTACTGAGCTGTGCTGCACAGGGGATTAGGAGAAATGTGCTTTGCTTCTCAGACCAGCTTACTCAATAAAAAAACACCGGCGGGTGTATTCCCAGTTCTTGTTTACCGTCACACGTCACGGCATTATTGTGAGTATTCTGAAACCGCAATACCGCAGTATACACAATATTATTACATCCTTAATCTCAAAGTTGACCAAGTTCTCGGTTAATGGCCACCACCTTCAACCATACAATTGACAGCTATGTCAACTTTCTTTTCTCTCGATTTGAATAATTCCTTACTGAACTGCCACACTATTTATCCCTGGTCTAACAGGAACACTGATGACATGATCCACCTATTGGACTCCACCTGTAGCGACATACTTGGTACGATTGCTTCATTCATAAATAGGCGATCAAAGCCAGTCATAAACGTTTGAAACATGATTGCAAATCTGCCTGAGCGGCTACTGCCCCATCTGCTTCTTTGTGTGACTAACACTATATATTTTTTAAAAATCTTAAACCTTCTGTCAACTATTTTTTTATGCCACGACAGATCCAAGTGGTTCTCCTCTGTGCACAGCTGTTTTTAGTGATTTTAATATTGTATCACTGTCTGAATTATCAAAGACTGTCCAAGGTCTAAGACCCTCTGAGTGCCCACTCCCTGGCAGACTTGTAAAATATGTATTCGATTCCATTGGGCCTTATATATTAAATGGCTCATTTATTTTGGGTAGCATGTATTCCCTGTTGCTTGGAACAAAAAGGACATAACTTAGACCCATCTGTTTAGTCAACTCACATGCCAATTTCTAAGATACCATTTTTATAAAAAATATATTAGAGAATGTGGTTTGATAATAATAATAATAGTAATAATAATAATAATAATAATAATAATAATAGATTTTATTTGTAAAAGCACTTTACATTGAGAAAACAACCTCAAAGTGCTAGAGAACATTAAAAAAAAAAAAAAAAATTTAAAAAATAAAATAAAAAAATACAAATAAAAACTAGAACAGCTTAATAGCTAGAACTAGCATGCATATATCTAAAAATATGTATATATATATATATTTTTTTTTTTTAAAGAAGGGTTTTTAAGCCTTTTTTAAAAGCATCCACAGTCTGTGGTGCCCCCAGGTGGTCAGGGAGAGCGTTCCACAGACTGGGAGCGGCGGAGCTTTGTCCTCGGAGGTTAGTCTAGTCTGTCCGGAGCGGAGGTGTCGTGTGGAGGATTTGGGGGGGGGAGTAGTTCTTTGAGGTAGACGGGGGCACTGGTGAGTTAGTAGGGAGACTTTGTATTCAACCCTGAGTAAAACAGGAAGCCAGTGAAGGGATTTGAAAACTGGTGTGAAGTGGTCGTATTTACTCAACTGAAATCTTGTTTTATTTCAAATGAGTTTTGTGAAACTTTCCAATCAGGTTTTAAAGGCCTACTGAAAGCCACTACTACCGACCACGCAGTCTGATAGTTTATATATCAATGATGAAATCTTAACATTGCAACACATGCCAATACGGCCGGGTTAACTTATAAAGTGACATTTTAAATTTCCCGGGGAACTTCCGGTTCAAAACGCCTTTGGAGGATGACGTATGCGCGTGACGTCGCGAGGTCCACAGAAGTGTTTGGACCCTTTTGGACACAATACACAGAGCTCTGTTTTCTTCAACAAAATTCCACAGTATTCTGGACATCTGTGTTGGTGAATCTTTTGCAATTTGTTTGATGAACAATGGAGGCTGCAAAGAAGAAAGTTGTAGGTGGGATCGGTGTATTAGCGGCTGGCTGTAGCAACACAACAAGGAGGACTTTATTGGATAGCAGACGCTAGCGCCGGCGACCTCACCTTGACTTCCTACGTCTCCGGGCCGCCGACCGCATCGTCGATCGCTGGAACGCAGGTGAGCACGGGTGTTGATGAGCAGATGAGGGCTGGCTGGCGTAGGTGGAGCGCTAATGTTTTTATCATAGCTCTGACGAGGTCCCGTTGCTAAGTTAGCGTCGTTAGCAACAGCATTGCCAGGCTTCGACAGGCGGCACAGCATTAACCGTGTATTTACATGTCCAGTGTTTGGTTCGGTGTCTCCTGATAGTAGTATTGTTGATCTTCTGTCTATCCTTCCAGTCAGGGATTTATTTATTTTGTTTCTATCTGCATTTGAGACAGATGCTATCACGTTAGCTCATGCTAAAGTGCTTCGTCGATGTATTGTCCTGGAGATAAAAGTCACTGTGAATGTCCATTTTGCGTTCTCGACTCTCATTTTCAAGAGGATATAGTATCCGAGGTGGTTTAAAATACAAATCCGTGATCCACAATAGAAAAAGGAGAGAGTGTGGAATCCAATGAGCCAGCTTGTACCTAAGTTACGGTCAGAGCGAAAAAAGATATCTCTTGAACTGCATTCTAGTCCGTCACTCTAACGTTCCTCATCCACAAATCTTTCATCCTCGCTCAAATTAATGGGGTAATCGTCGCTTTCTCGCTCCGAATATCTCTCGCTCCATTGTAAACAACGGGGAATTGTGAGCAGCACTACCACTTGGGACGTCACGCTACTTCCGGTAGGGGCAAGGTTTTTTTTTTATCAGCGAGCAAAAGTTGCGAACTTTATCGTCGATTTTCTCTACTAAATCCTTTCAGCAAAAATATGGCAATATCGCGAAATGATCAAGTATGACACATAGAATGGATCTGCTAAATAAAAAATATTCATTTCAGTAGGCCTTTAAATCTTGTCAGAGTATAGAAACAGCTCCTTGGAATATTGTCAATGACCTTCTTTTTACTGGTAGCTTGGCTCTTCTGCTGCTTTCAGATCTGAAAGCAGCATTCGACACTGTTGACCACAACATTTTGGCATCTCGTCTTGAGTATTGTGCCGGTCTTAAAGGCACAATACTCAATATGTCTGTCAAGTCTTACCTGACTGACAGGTCTTTCACTGTCAACCTTAGACATGTTTCTTCTACAAAGTCCCCGTTAACCTGTGGTGCCTCTCAGATCAATGTTGGGTCCACTTTTACTCTCCCTTTACATGCTGCTACTGGGATCAATAAAAAAAATAAAAAAACATGACATCCTTTTCATTTCTTTTCAGATGATTTACAGATGTATCAACCACATCATTTCAGAAGCACAACTTCAATGTCTACAAGAGGTACACGACTGGATGTCCATCACTTCTTCAGAAGGTCAAATGATACTTTGCGTTGGCCTCAGGTGTGCATGCACTGACAACATCCTGCTTGGACTACTGTAACTAACTCTCTACACTTTGGCATGAATCAGTCCTTCACTCACTGTTTACAACTGCTCCAAAACGCAGCTATCAGGTAGGAGAAAACACAAGGCCATCACTCCCGCACTGGTTTGTCTCCACTGGCTGCTTGTTGTTTTTTAATTCAAGTTAAAGGCCTACTGAAATGATTTTTTTTTATTTAAACGGGAATAACAGATCCATTCTATGTGTCATACTTGATAATTTCGCGATATTGCCATATTTTTGCTGAAAGGATTTAGTAGAGAACATCGACGATAAAGTTCGCAACTTTTGCTCGCTGATAAAAAAAAAGCCTTGCCTGTAGCGGAAGTAGCGTGACGTCACAGGAGCTAGTATTCCTCACAATTCCCCGTTGTTTACAATGGAGCGAGAGAGATTCGGACCGAGAAAGTGATGATTACCCCGTAATTTCAGCGAGGATGAAAGATTCGTAGATGAGGAACGTTACAGTGAAGGACTTGAGAGGCAGCGATGGACGTATCTTTTTTCGCTCTGACCGTAACTTAGGTACAAGCTGGCTCATTGGATTCCACACTCTCCTTTTTCTATTGTAGATCACAGATTTGTATTTTAAACCACCTGGGATACTATATCCTCTTGAAAATGAGAGTCGAGAACGCGAAATGGACATTCAGTGCCTTTTACATCGGCAAAATGCTTTAGCTACGAGCTAAAGTGATAGCATCTTGCTTTAACTGCATATAGAAACAAAAGAAATAAACCCCTGACTGGAAGTATAGATAGAAAATCAACAATACTATTAAACCGT
Organism: Entelurus aequoreus; assembly: GCF_033978785.1. Lineage (NCBI taxonomy): Eukaryota > Metazoa > Chordata > Actinopteri > Syngnathiformes > Syngnathidae > Entelurus > Entelurus aequoreus. The sequence continues at coordinate 1,949,115 of NC_084740.1, forward strand.
GGACATGTAAATACACGGTTAATGCTTTCCAGGCTGGCGAAGGTTAACAATGCTGTGCTAAGGACGCCATTGAAGCTAACTTAGCAACCGGATTGCACAGAGCTATGCTAAAAACATTAGCTCTCCACCTACGCCAGCCAGCCCTCATTTGCTCATCAACACCCGTGCTCACCTGCGTTCCAGCGATTGGCAGAAGGACGAAGGACTTCACCCGATGCGTTTGGCGGCCCGGAGACGTAGGAAGTCAAGGTGAAGTCGGCGGCTAGCGCGGCTAGCGCGGCTAGCGCTCCAACAAAGTCCTCCTGGTTGTGTTGCTGTAGTCCGCTGCTAATACACTGATCCCACCTACAACTGTCTTCTTTGCAGCCTTCATTGTTCATTAAACAAATTGCAAAAGATGTCCAGAATACTGTGGAATTATGAAATGAAAACAGAGCTTTTTGTATAGGATTCTACGGGGTACCATAACTTCCGTTACTCGGACTTCGTCACGCGCATACGTGATCATACCGCGATGTTTCAGCCGGATATTTCCCGGGAATTTTAAAATGTCACTTTATAAGTTAACCCGGCCGTATTGGCATGTGTTGCATTGTTAAGATTTCATCATTGATATATAAACTATCAGACTGCGTGGTCGCTAGTAGTGGCTTTCAGTAGACCTTTAATGTTGTATTATTTGTTTTTAAATAACTCTACGGGCTGGCTCCACCATATTTATCTGACTTACTTATTTTGTCAGAGCTCTAAGCTCATCTGAGCTTTTCAGAGGTCAAGACTGAGACCAGAGGAGATGGAGCTTTTTGTGATAGCAGGCCTTAAACTCTGGATGCTCGTCCTCTGAATCTCAGAGCTGCTACATCTCCCCAGACTTATACAACTTAATTACGCTGGTATTTAAACCAAGCTGAGCTGGACATATTTATAAACATTTGTATGCTGTCATTGATACTTCATTACTATTTGTGTGGATACTTTTATTATATTTTATTTATAATGCTTTTTTGTTGGGTATGTGAAGTGCTAATTTAGTTTTGTTTTGTTTAGCTGGGTTCTGTGTTTGTTGATATTGGAACTCCCTGCTCTTTTTGTTTGTTTGTATTCACTTGTTTAACCCTGGTGTGGTGTTCGGGTCTGTGGGACCCGTTTTTATTGTTTTATTAAAAGAAAAATGATACAATTAATTAATTTTTCAAACTGAGACTCACTGACTTTGGCTCATTTTCTGTGAAGAAGATGTATCAGAATACATATTTAATGACCACACACCACACACCCCCCTACACATTTATATTACATATAAGATGTCTGGGGCTAATAGAAGTGTGGAAATTGATGTTCTGTGTGCAAACCCCATTTCCATATGAGTTGGGAAATTGTGTTAGATGTAAATATAAACGGAAAATCATTTCCAACCCATATTCAGTTGAATATGCTACAAAGACAACATATTTGATGTTCAAACTGATAAACATTTTTTTTTTTTGCAAATAATCATTAACTTTAGAATTTGATGGCAGCAACACGTGACAAAGAAGTTGGGAAAGGTGGCAATAAATACTGATAAAGTTGAAGAATGTTCATCAAACACTTATTTGGAACATCCCACAGGTGAACAGGCTAATTGGGAACAGGTGGGTGCCATGATTGGGTATAAAAGTAGATTCCATGAAACAAGGATGGGGCGAGGGTCACCACTTTGTCAACAAATGCCTGAGCAAATTGTTGAACAGTTTAAGAAAAACCTTTCTCAAGCAGCTATTGCAAGGAATTTAGGGATTTCACCATCTACGCTCCGTAATATCATCAAAGGGTTCAGAGAATGTGGAGAAATCACTGCACGTAAGCAGCTAAGCCCGTGACCTTCCATCCCTCAGGCTGTACTGCATCAACAAGCCACATCAGTGTGTAAAGGATATCACCACATGGGCTCAGGAACACTTCAGAAACCCACTGTCAGTAACTACAGTTGGTCGCTACATCTGTAAGTGCAAGTTAAAACTCTCCTATGCAAGGCGAAAACCGTTTATCAACAACACCCAGAAACGCAGTCGGCTTCGCTGGGCCCGAGCTCATCCAAGATGGACTGATACAAAGTGGAAAAGTGTTCTGTGGTCTGACGAGTCCACATTTCAAATTGTTTTTGGAAACCGTGGACGTCGTGTCCTCCGGACCAAAGAGGAAAAGAACCATCCGGATTGTTGTAGGCGCAAAGTGTAAAAGCCCTGATGTGGGATCTGAACCGAGGATGTCGTTGTGGCTTGCACAGCCCTTTGAGAGACATGTGATTTAGGGCTATGTAAGTAAACATTGATTGATAGATTGATTCATAATCGGAAACAAACATCCCCTTACCCACATTGTAAGCTGCCTTTTACTAGCAATTTTTTTTTTTTTTTTACAATTTAGACTCCCCATAACAGAGAAAAATGTGTGTCATGGTCTTAAATAGGGGTTGGGAATTATAGGCAAAATTCCCCCCCAAAAAGTGCAGTTTTCCTTTAAAGGCCTACTGAAATGATTTTTTTTTTATTTAAACGGGAATAGCAGATCCATTCTATGTGTCATACTTGATCATTTCGCGATATTGCCATATTTTTGCTGAAAGGATTTAGTAGAGAAAATCGACGATAAAGTTCGCAACTTTTGCTCGCTGATAAAAAAAAGCCTCGCCTGTAGCGGAAGTAGCGTGACGTCACAGGAGCTAGTATTCCTCACAATTCCCCGTTGTTTACAATGGAGCGAGAGAGATTCGGACCGGGAAAGTGATGATTACCCCATTAATTTGAGCGAGGATGAAAGATTCGTAGATGAGGAACGTTACAGTGAATGACTTGAGAGGCAGTGATGGACGTATCTTTTTTCGCTCTGACCGTAACTTAGGTACAAGCTGGCTCATTGGATTCCACACTCTCCTTTTTATATTGTAGATCACAGATTTGTATTTTAAACCACCTGGGATACTATATCCTCTTGAAAATGAGAGTCGAGAACGCAAAATGGACATTCAGTGCCTTTTATCTCCACGACAATACATCGGCGAAATGCTTTAGCTACGAGCTAACGTGATAGCATCTTGCTTTAACTGCATATAGAAACAAAAGAAATAAACCCCTGACTGGAAGTATAGATAGAAAATCAACAATACTATTAAACCGTGGACATGTAAATACACGGTTAATGCTTTCCAGCCTGGCGAAGGTTAACAATGCTGTGCTAACGACGCCATTGAAGCTAACTTAGCAACCGGACTGCACAGAGCTATACTAAAAACATTAGCTCTCCACCTACGCCAGCCAGCCCTCATTTGCTCATCAACACCCGTGCTCACCTGCGTTCCAGCGATCGGCAGAAGGACGAAGGACTTCACCCGATGCGTTTGGCGGCCCGGAGACGCAGGAAGTCAAGGTGAGGTCGGCGGCTAGCGCGGCTAGCGCTCCAACAAAGTCCTCCTGGTTGTGTTGCTGTAGTCCGCTGCTAATACACTGATCCCACCTACAACTGTCTTCTTTGCAGCCTTCATTGTTCATTAAAAAAATTGCAAAAGATGTCCAGAATACTGTGGAATTATGAAATGAAAACAGCTTTTTGTATAGGATTCTACGAGGTACCATAACTTCCGTTACTCGGACTTCGTCACGCGCATACGTCATCATACCGCGATTATTCAGCCGGATATTTTTCGGGAATTTTAAAATGTCACTTTATAAGTTAACCCGGCCGTATTGGCATGTGTTGCAATGTTAAGATTTCATCATTGATATATAAACTATCAGACTGCGTGGTCGCTAGTAGTGGCTTTCAGTAGGCCTTTAATGTCACTTGTTAATCATGTCCAAAATAAATATAATAATACACCCATACTATAAGAATTATGTTGGGAAAAAAGAGTTTGACATCACTATTTACATCTCAAAATATTTGCTGCAAATGCCTACATGGAATGCATGCAAACAAACAAAAATGTGCTGACACCCGGACACTCACTCCCATGGTGATTTGTGGCTACAACACAGCATAAAGGAGACTGCTCTGACAATGTGAGGGGATTCTTACAAGTCTCCTTCCTAATGGTAGTCTTGACATTTACCCTAGGAGGCTGTGTGCTGTGGCTGCTGTTCCCAAAGAAATGATTCAACCGGCTGTCCAGAATACAGATGGATCTATTTTGATGGAGAGAGACAACCATAGTGAAGGACCAGCAGATGCCCGGGGGCTTTGTGGCCATTCTGTACCTTGATTTAGCAACACATTGCCTTTGACAGGTCTTTTACTTGGAGTCATGTAGTACCCATGCTGACAGCTATCTAGACTTGACGACAAAAAAAACAAAAAAACAAGAACAGGATTGCCGAGGCTTCCACTGCATCTTGTTAAAATGCACAACCTCTCCAGAGGGCTCAACAACTTTTTTTTAGTTCATATTTGTTTAGAAAACAAAGAAAAACACATGATTTTCAGTAAACCCAATACAGATGAAGCTCGGAATTGGAATTTCCTAAATGTGGTATAGTCCGGGGCAGTGTTTTTCAACCTTTTCTGAGCCAAGGCACATTTTTTTCATTGAAAAAATTCTGAGGCACACCACCAGCAGAAAAAAATTAAAAAATGAAGCCCAGCAGCCGATATGGACAATAAAAAGTCGTTCTCGCCATTGTTTGATATGAATTCCAACCATAACCAAGCATGCATCACTATAGCTCTTGTCTCAAAGTAGGTGTACTTAGGGATGATGTTTGATAAGAAATTATCGAGTTCGAGTCTATTATGGAACCGATTCCTTATCGATCCTCTTATGGAGTCCAGATAGGTTGTTGTATATGGAAAAAAACACACAATATTTGGTTTAACAAAAGCTCACTTTTATTATATAAGAAAACAATTTAATCTAAAAATTAAATAAATATTGACTGTTGCGCCCCTAAAAAAAAAAAAAAAAAAAATATTGACTGTTGTTACCCAAAGTATATTAAGTGGGATTTTTCAGAGAAACAAATATATACAGTAACACAAAAACAAGCTGTCTCTGTGATCACTATAGGTGTATAAATAATAATATAGTGTTAAATAAAATCAGTCCCTTGGGCACAAAACTGGAAATAATACAGCTCTCCAAAAAGTGCACTTCTGCTGCTATTTGACATAACTGTTTGTTATGATGCTTTGACATTTTTGCACTTTATTTCTTTATTGAAAGAAAATTCTATGAAGACAAAAGTTGTTTGCAAATGTGGTTACAATGCTAATAAACGAAAAGTTAAAGCTAAAAAAAGAAATACACTTTATTGAGTTAACATTATTTCTTATAGGGGGAAAGATGTTATGAGCTAGGGCGGGGGTCGGCAACCCGCGGCTCTACAGCCGCATGCGGCTCTTTAGCGCCGCCCTAGTGGCTCTCTGGAGATTTTTCAAAAATGTATGAAGAATGGAAAAAGATGAGGGGAAAAAAATCAATTTTTTTGTTTTAGTATGGTTTCTGTAGGACAAACATGACACAAACCTCCGTAATTGTTATAAATCACACTGTTTATATTAAATATGCTTCACTGATTCAAGTATTTGGCGAGCGCCGTTTTGTCCTACTTATTTTGGCGGTCCCTGAACTCACCGTATAGTTTGTTTACATGCATAACTTTCTCCGACTTTCTGGGACGTGTTTTATGCCACTTCTTTTTCTGTCTCATTTTGTCCACCACACTTTTAACGTTGTGCATGAGTGCACAAAGGTGAGTTTTGTTGATGTTATTGACTTGTGTGGAGTGCTAATCAGACATATTTGGTCACTGCATGACTGCAAGCTAATCGATGCAAACATGCTATTTAGGCTAGCTATATGTACATATTGCATCATTATGCCTAATTTGTAGCTATATTTGAGCTAATTTAGTTTCCTTTAAGTCCTCTTAATTAAATGTATATCTCATGACACATGTAATATGGCTTTTAATTTTTTGCGGCTCCAGACAGATTTGTTTTTGTTTTTTTGGTCCAATATGGCTCTTTCAACATTTTGGGTTGCCGACCCCTGAGCTAGGGAATATAACAACTACACTACCCATCATGCAACGGGAGTGACGAGCATGCGCGGTAGCCCCGAAAAGTGTTGTCGCATGTCGTCACCCGTGAAAGTAAATGTCAAGAACTCAGCCAACACGCCTCGTCTGCATTATTTATAATTAGACAGACAACACATATACAGTGTGATTTTGTTTTGTTTACAAGGAAAGAAAAACAAAAGTTGAAAAAGGGAGATCATGTCATATATGTCTGTGCTGCAGTGTTGTATATATATGTATGTGCTGCAGTGTTGTATATATATGTATGTGCTACGGTTGCTATAAGAACGTTGCGACAGCTGCCGTAAAGGAGGTGCGTTGCTAGCCTGGTTGCTATGTTTCCGCTTGGTGGTAAAAGTGTTGGTCATGTGTTTGTAGTCTGCTCAAATCTCCCAGTAAAGTTATTCATTGGATTATAGCTTTTGTTTTCAACTTTATTACACCTTGGAGCGCTTTTTCCCGTCCATTGTTTTCCTGCTTTCGCTATCTGCGCCTAATGACTGAGCTACGTGACTGATTTCTTGTGATGTCACACGGAGCATTTCTGGTCGGGACGGGATTCGTTCCGAGGGGTTCGAATATAGAACCAACTCTTTTTCTTTACTATAGTGGTCTCGATAACGGGTACCGGTTTTTAAAAAGGGATTTGAGTCCGAGGACTCGGTTCTTTTCTTATCGAACAACCGGGAAAACCAGTTTCGAGTATCATCCCTAGGTGTACTCTCACGACCTGTCACATCACACCCGGACTTATTTGGAGTTGTTTGGTGTTTTCCCGTGTGTAGTGTTTTACTTCTTGTCTTGAAGTGAATTATATTTATATAGCACTTTTTTCTCTCTCAAAGCGGTATAGCTCGGTTGGTAAGAGTGGCCGTGCCAGCAACTTGAGGGTTCCAGGTTCGATCCCAGCTTCTGCCATCCTAGTCACTGCCGTTGTGTCCTTGGGCAAGACACTTTACCCACCTGCCCCCAGTGCCACCCACACTGCTTTAAATGTAACTTAGATATTGTGTTTCACTATGTAAAACACTTTGAGTCACTAGAGAAAAAGCGCTATATAAATATAATTCACGTTTTACGCTCCTATTTTGGTGTTGATTGTCATTTGTGGACGCCGTCTGCTCCACACGCTGTAAGTCTTTGCTGTCGTCCAGCATTCTGTTTTTGTTTACTTGGCAGCCAGTTCAGTTTTAGTTTTGCCTTTTCATAGCAACACTCGCCTTTTGTTTATTTTTGGTTTAAGCATTAGACACCTTTTTACCTGCAAACCATTGTCGTCGTTCCCGACATCTACAAAGCAATTAGCTACCTGCTGCCACCTACTGGTATGGAAGAGTATTACACGGTTACTCTGCCGAGCTCAAGACAGTATAGACACTCAACAGCGGCACATTTAAGGATTAAATATACAGGTTTGCAAAAAATATTTTTAACCCAATTACGTGAAATTACATAATCTCCCACGGCACACCAGACAATATCTCACGGTACACTAGTGTGCCGCGGCACAGTGGTTGAAAAACACTGGTCTGGGGGACCAAGCAAAACCTTTTAGGGGAAAATCAATACTTCTTTATTAATATTACTTGCAGATAAGGTCATGAGACATGAACATATAATTAAATACACAAGTATAAGTAAAGGGATTAAATTAACTCAAATATACCTACCATAATGATTCAATATGTACATACAGCTACCCTAATAATCATGTTAGCATCGATTAGCTTGCATTATGACTGATTAGCACTCCAACAAGTCGATAACATCAACAAAGCTCACCTTTGTGCATTCATGCACGTCATAAAACGTGTGGTGGAAAAACAACGGTGAGTTCAAGGACCGCCAAAATGTGTAGGACAAAACGGCGCTCGCCAAATTCTCTCAACAGAGAATCATGTTTAATAGAAACAGAGGGATTTCCAACAATTAGGGAGGTTTGTGTCATGTTTGTCCTCTTAAAAAAATACATATCACAACAAAAACTATATTTTTCCCTCATCTTTTTTCATTTTCATACATTTTTAAAAAAGCTCCAGGGAGCCACTAGGGCGGCGCTAAAGAGCCCGAGGTGGCTCTAGAGCAGACCTGGGCAAATAAAGGCCCGGGGGCCACATGCGGCCCGTTAAGCTTTTCAATCTGGCCCGCCGGACATTCCCAAATCATTTTTTTAGATCTTTAGGATGGAAAGTGTAGCTGCCATTATGATGTGCACTCATGTTTTATAATGACTGTAGGTCTTCAACTATACAAAGTATTTCATTGGTTGGAATCTGCACTTTTGCATAATATACTAGTTACTAAGATCATCTAATTAGTTACTATGGTAATCCACGTCATAGCAGCTCAGGCGAGGCACCAAGCAGTGTGGGTGGGGAGCGTTTCCACAGTGTTTCCGGAGCCTGAAATGCGGGTGTCAAGGACACTAAGCGGAAGGAGCTTAGTAATATATCTGGGGCCGTACTTATCAAGCTTCTTAGAATTACTCCTAAGAAGTCTGCTAAGAGTTGACTTAAGAGTAAATAAATTCTTCGCTGAAAGCTGCACTTAAAAGTTAGTTATCAAGCGTCTTACTCACACTTTCAGCGAAGTGTAGGACTGAATCTTAAGTGTCACACTCAGAGCTGAATTACGACATTACTATGTGCCGTAAACGCAATTTTAGGTGACGTCATTTCTGTGTCCATAGAAATGACCAATCACGGAAGGGAATCCGTTGTCTAAGAATAAAGAAATATCTTGGAAATATTTCAGTGGACAATGGGAGTGTATATTTTGACAATAAACTACAAAATAATACAAAACAAACTAGTCCCCGCCGGCACTCACGCTACCGCTCCCTCTCTTCTCTCGCCCACACACTCACTGACGTCACTCACCTCACGGCCACACACATACGCTACTCTCATAACATTTTCTTTCCAATTCATTAATTAGGCAACTAATTTGAAACTGGTGTGGGTGGCTCTATATATACTAGCCCACTGCAGACACATGCAGAAATCAACAAGGAATCGAAAAGTATTAAATCTGTGACAAAAATAATATCCGCTCTGTCTAAACGATACCGTTTGATCAGCTGCTCGTCATCAAAAAAAAAAAAACATTGTTCCGTTCCCTGAACGTTTGCGCACGTCTCTCTCGCCTCAGTGCCATCCCCTGCTGGCAACTCCTAACCACTTAAGACACCTCTGAAGGTCTCTTAAATATCGTGGAGAGTAGGAGTGATTCTTAGACTTAAGAACGTTGATAAAAAGCTTTTATATAATCTTAATCTTTAATCTTAATCTTATTCTTAAATTTGAGAGTAGGACTAAATTTCGCAAATTCTCAGGACTTAAGTGTAAAATGGCACTCTAAGAAGCTTGATAAGTACGGCCCCAGATGTATCAGATTGTAGGTGGGTTTTTTTTTTTACCCTTCACGTTCATATTTTGCTTTTTGTTGCATTTTTGTTGCGTTTCGCTCGATTGTAAAATATGTGGATGCAGAGGGGGTGTTACGTTCATATGTTGTCAATATTCAGTGTTTTATCCTTCATAGTTAATATTGTATATCCCACAATCTTTATTTTCATGTACATTCTGGGTGTCTCATTCAGTAAAAAACATTCTGTTTTTTAAGGCGTCTGTCATAACTTTTTTAGCTTTCAATCAGACATCATTGTGAGGTTTTGTATTAGTGTTCCTAGAAATAGATATACCGGTCCCCGGACACATTCCTTTCTCTAAATTTGGCCCCCGAGTCAAAATAATTGCCCAGGCCTGCTCTAGAGCCACGGGTTGCTGACCCCTGACCTATACACATGTTAAAATGTTACATATATTTTTGCTTGCTTGTGCATTTAATGTTTTATTCTGGAAAACATTTTAACGACCCCAAAAAAGGGACAAGCGGTATAAAATGGATGGATGGATATTTGGGAATTACCCTGTCTCAGCCTGCAATGTTGAACATATTTTGAGTCTAAGAAATGCAGGACGTGTTTCTAGAGATGATACTCGAAACCGATTTTCCGGGTTGTTCGATAAGAAAAGAACAGTCCCCGGACTCGAATCCCTTTTTGAGAACCGGTACCCGTTATCGAGACCACTATAGTAAAGAAAAGAGTTGGTTCTTTATTCGAATCCCGTCCCGACCAGAAATGCCCCGTGAGACATCACAAGAAATGGCGTCACGTAGCTCAGTCATTAGGCGCAGATATTACCACCAACCGGAAACATAGCAACCAGGCTAGCAACGCACCTCCTTTACGGCAGCTGTCGCAACGTTCTTAAAGCGACCGCAGCACATACATATATATACAACATATCTCCCTTTTTGAACTTTGGTTTTTCTTTCCTTGTAAACAAAACAAAATCACACTGTATATGTGTTGTCTGTCTAATTATAAATAATGAGTTCTTGACGTTTACTTTCACAGCGTGCTCATTCTTAGCTGCCGGATGGCGACATGCAACAACACTACCGCGCATGCTCGTCACTCCCGTTGCATGCTGGGTAGTGTAGTTTTTATTTTCTCTAGCTCATAACATCACATCTTTCCCCCTATAAGAAATAATGTTAACTCAATAAAGTGTATTTCTTTTTTTAGCTTTAACTTTTCATTTTTTAGCATTGTAACCACATTTGCAAAAAACTTTTGTCTTCATAGAATTTTCTTTCAATAAAGAAATAAAGTGCAAAAATGTCAAAGCATCATAACAAACAGTTATGTTCCAATAGCAGCAGAAGTGCACTTTTTGGAGAGCTGTATTATTTTCAGTTTTGTGCCCAAGGGACTGATTTTATTTAACACTATATTATTATTTATACACCTATAGTGATCACAGAGACAGCTTGTTTTTGTGTTACTGTATATATTTGTTATTCTGAAAAATCCCACTTAATATACTTTGGGTAACAACAGTCAATATTTATTTATTTTATTTTATTTTTTAGGGGGGTAACAGTCAATATTTATTCATTTATTAGATTCAATTTTTTTCTTATATAATAAATGTGAGCTTTAGTTAAATCAAATATTGTGTTTTTTTCCATATACAACAACCTATCTGGACTCCATAAGAGAATCGATAAGGAATCGGTTCAATAAGAGGATTCGATAATAGGCTCGAACTCGATAATTTCTTATCAAACCTCATCCCTACATAGGGATGATACTCGAAACCGGTTTTCCCGGTTGTTTGATAAGAAAAGAACAGAGTCCTTGGACTCGAATCCCTTTTTGAGAACCGGTACCCGTTATCGAGACCACTATGGTAAAGGAAAAGAGTTGATTCTTTATTCGAATCCCGTCCCGACCAGAAATGCTCCGTGGGACATCACAATAAATGACGTCACGTAGCTCAGTCATTAGGCGCAGATAGGGAAAGCAGGAAAAACAATGGACCGGAAAAAGCGCTCCAAGGTGTAATAAAGTTCAAAACAAAAAACTATAATCCATCGAATAACTTTACTGAGAGATTTTAGCAGGGTAAAACACATGACCAACACTTTTACCACCAACCGGAAACATAGCAACCAGGCTAGCAACACACCTCCTTTACGGCAGCTGTCGCAACGTTCTTAAAGCGACCGCAGCACATACATATATATACAACACATCTCCCTTTTTCAACTTTTGTTTTTCTTCCCTTGTAAACAAAACAAAATCACACTGTATATGTGTTGTCTGTCTAATTATAAATAATGAGTTCTTGACGTTTACTTTCACAGCGTGCTCATTCTTAGCTGCCGGATGGCGACATGCAACAACACTACCGCGCATGCTCGTCACTCCCGTTGCATGCTGGGTAGAGTAGTTGTTATTTTCTCTAGCTCATAACATCACATCTTTCCCCCTATAATAAATAATGTTAACTCAATAAAGCGGATTTCTTTTTTTAGCTTTAACTTTTCGTTTATTAGCATTGTAACCACATTTGCAAACAACTTTTCTCTTCATAGAATGTTCTTTCAATAAAGAAATAAAGTGCAAAAATGTCAAAGCATCATAACAAACAGTTATGTTCCAATAGCAGCAGAAGTGCACTTTTTGGAGAGCTGTATTATTTTCAGTTTTGTGCCCAAGGGACTGATTTTATTTAACACTATATTATTATTTATACACCTATAGTGATCACAGAGACAGCTTGTTTTTGTGTTACTGTATATATTTGTTTTTATGAAAAATCCCACTTGATATACTTTGGGTAACAACAGTCAATATTTATTTATTTTATTTTATTTTTTAGGGGGGTAACAGTCAATATTTATTTATTTATTAGATTTGATTTTTTTCTTATATAATAAATGTGAGCTTTTGTTCAATCAAATATTGTGTGTTTTTTTCCATATACAACAACCTATCTGGACTCCATAAGAGAATCGATAAGGAATCGGTTCGATAAGAGGATTCGATAATAGACTCGAACTCGATAATTTCTTTTCAAACCTCATCCCTACATAGGGATGATACTCGAAACCGGTTTTCCCGGTTGTTTGATAAGAAAAGAACCGAGTCCTCGGACTCGAATCCCTTTTTGAGAACCGGTACCCGTTATCGAGACCACTATAGTAAAGAAAAGAGTTGGTTCTTTATTCGAATCCCGTCCCGACCAGAAATGCCCCGTGAGACATCACAAGAAATGACGTCACGTAGCTCAGTCATTAGGCGCAGATAGCGAAAGCAGGAAAACAATGGACGGGAAAAAGCGCTCCAAGGTGTAATAAAGTTCAAAACAAAAGCTATAATCCATCGAATAACTTTACTGAGAGATTTTAGCAGGGTAAAACACATGACCAACACTTTTACCACCAACCGGAAACATAGCAACCAGGCTAGCAACGCACCTCCTTTGCGGCAGCTGTCGCAACGTTCTTAAAACAACCGCAGCACATACATATATATATACAACACTGCAGCACATACATATATATACAACACATCTCCCTTTTTGAACTTTTGTTTTTCTTTCCTTGTAAACGTTACAAAATCACACTGTAGATGTGTTGTCTGTCTAATTATAAATAATGCAGACGAGGCGTGTTGGCTGAGTTCTTGACGTTTACTTTCACAGCGTGGCGACATGCAACACTTTTCGGGGCTACCGCGCATGCTTGTAACTCCCTTTGCATGCTGGGTAGTGTAGTTGTTATATTCTCTAGCTCATAACATTTTTCCCCCATAAAGAAATAATGTTAACTCAATAAAGTGTATTTATTTTTTTAGCTTTAACTTTTCGTTTATTAGCATTGTAACCATATTTGCAAACAACTTTTCTCTTCATAGAATGTTCTTTCAATAAAGAAATAAAGTGCAAAAATGTCAAAGCATCATAACAAACAGTTATGTTCCAATAGCAGCAGAAGTGCACTTTTTGGAGAGCTGTATTATTTTCAGTTTTGTGCCCAAGGGACTGATTTTATTTAACACTATATTATTATTTATACATCTATAGTGATCACAGAGACAGCTTGTTTTTGTGTTACTGTATATATTTGTTTTTATGAAAAATCCCACTTAATATACTTTGGGTAACAACAGTCAATATTTATTTATTTTATTTTACTTTTTAGGGGGGTAACAGTCAATATTTATTTATTTATTAGATTTGATTTTTTTCTTATATAATAAATGTGAGCTTTTGTTAAACCAAATATTGTGTGTTTTTTTCCATATACAACAACCTATCTGGACTCCATAAGAGAATCGATAAGGAATCGGTTCGATAAGAGGATTCGATAATAGGCTCGAACTCGATAATTTCTTATCAAACATCATCCCTACGTGTTTCAGGTATTTTGCTCGTTGAGGGTCTGAGTCGTTAATAACAAGACTGAGGTCGTCAACCGAATGCACAAACTATAAAGTTGCTTTTTGCCATCATTTACCACCGTTATGGACATTTGGTATGATTCCATCCGCTCAGACTCACTGCAGTTTAAAGGTTAGATTTAATGGAGCTTTTAGATTGTTACAATTGCAAAGGCCTAAAATGTTGCTAAAAAGTGGAAGCCAAGACTGGAGGACATCATCTGTGTGGACATGTAACGATATGAACATTTCATGACCACAATTAACATTATTGCTGCAGTATTGTTGAATGTACTCAAAAAGCACATAATGAAATATTCTGACCAAGTATATATAAGAAAACCCACTATTTTGCTTGCTTTATGCTGTTTATGCTTCACCGATTTTAGTCTTAGTATTGTATCTGTTTCAATGGCAAAGCTTTTATTGTTTTGAATATTGGTTTATTCTGCGGCACTTTTAAGATGAAAAGTGGGTAGCAAATAAAAAGTAGCATAACTATTTATTATTTCTGGCGGGCGTTGTGTGGGCTTAAACAACCTCAGTCTCTTTTCCTCTGAGTAAAGAATGATCACTCTGTGCCAACACAGCCCAGTTTGTACATTCAATGTGCACAATTGAATAGCTTAGTAACAGTTGATCATACAGCAATGCGTTTATAAGTTTAGATTGGGGTGTGTTGTTTCTTAATGGGGACATACATTATCGACTCTTGTTTTCATGTTAACATTGAAGACAGCAAATCCTGGTTTCTCGATATTATTTTAATTGAAAACGCTTTATTTTACGTCCCTAGTTGCATGTCTATCTTTACATGAGGCCTGGGCGATAAATCCATTTTATCGAAACATTTAAAGGCCTACTGAAAGCCACTACTAGCGACCACGCAGTCTGATAGTTTATATATCAATGATGAAATCTTAACATTGCAACACATGCCAATACGGCCGGGTTAACTTATAAAGTGACATGTAAAACTTCCCGGGAAATATCCGGCTGAAACGTTGCGGTATGATGACGTATGCGCGTGACGAAGTCAGAGTAACGGAAGTTATGGTACCCGTAGAATCCTATACAAAAAGCTCTGTTTTCATTTCATAATTCCACAGTATTCTGGACATCTTTTGCAATTTTTTAATGAACAATGAAGGCTGCAAAGAAGACAGTTGTAGGTGGGATCAGTGTATTAGCAGCGGACTACAGCAACACAACCAGGAGGACTTTGTTGAAACGCTAGCCGCGCTAGCTGCCGACCTCACCTTGACTTCCTACGTCTCCGGGCCGCCAAACGCATCGGGTGAAGTCCTTCGTCCTTCTGCCGATCGCTGGAACGCAGGTGAGCACGGGTGTTGATGAGTAGATGAGGGCTGGCTGGCGTAGGTGGAGAGCTAATGTTTTTAGCATAGCTCTGTGAGGTCCCGTTGCTAAGTTGCTAAGTTAGCTTCAATGGCGTCGTTAGCAACAGCATTGTTAACCTTCGCCAGCCTGGAAAGCATTAACCGTGTATTTACGGTTTAATAGTATTGTTGATTTTTTATCTATCCTTCCAGTCAGGGGTTTATTTTTTGGTTTCTATATGCAGTTAAATTCACAAAAGTGTGGTTACATTAATTGACACGAGGTAACTGCCACATATAGGTTTTGAAAAATCAAAGGATAGGAGGCTCGTATCTGTCAAAGGAAATGAGTACGGTACTTCAATCGCAACCATTTTCAAGTAAAAAAAAGAATGTCCTCTGGGATTGTGTGCTCAGTTTGTCATGGTGTGATGTGTGTTGCTTCAAACGGGCCTTTGGACTTGGTTTCAGGCAAATAATCTTTTGTGGCAACCAGAAAAAGTGAACTTTAAATGCCACGGCTGTCCTCAGGATTTGGACATGGTGGTAGAATCACACTGTTGCTTGGTTTGTGTAACACAGCGGTACATATGGAGGGATGCTCATACGGGGATCTACCATGAGACAGCTGATACCATCAAAGCAATAAAACACACTGTATGGCACATGAATCATTGCCCGTCTGCCCTCGCTAGAAATTGTTCTATTATAAATGCTTGTTGTTTACATCTTTGAGTAACGGGCAATTTCAACACCAACAAACTAACAGAAGAATGACAATTGAGACATTGAGAAAATGAGATCTGCTCAGCAATATATCAACTTCCACTATTTACTTGACGGTGCCATGATTATTTAGACTTCAATCAATAGACAAAGTTTACTGCACAATTTATGGTGCATCAATTTAGAAAATAAACTGTTTGCAACAGAATTTAAACCTCCAATACTAAAACAACAAACATTAAAATTTAAATACTGAATTGAGACTAGGGTTGTAGAGATGTCCGATAATATCGGACTGCCGATATTATCGGCCGATAAATGCTTTAAAATGTAATATCGGAAATTATCGGTATCGGTTTCAAAAAGTAAAATGTATGACTTCTTAAAAGGCCGCTGTGTACACGGACGTAGGGAGAAGTACAGAGCGCCAATCAACCTTAAAGGCACTGCCTTTGTGCACATAATATCTACGGCTTTTCACACACACAAGTGAATGCAAGGCATACTTGGACAACAGCCATACAGGTCACACTGAGGGTGGCCGTATGAACAAGTTTAACACTTTTACAAATATGCGCCACACCGTGAACCCACACCAAACAAGAATGACAAACACATTTCGGGAGAACATCCGCACCGTAACACAACAGAACAGATACCCAGAACTTCTGCAGCACTAACTCTTCCGGGACCCTACAATATACACCTCCCGCTACCCTCTACTACACCCCCCCACCCACCCCAACCTCCTCATGCTCTCTCAGGGAGAGCATGTCCCAAATTCCAAGCTGCTGTTTTGAGGCATGTTAAAAAAAATAATGCACTTTGTGACTTCAATAATAAATATGGCAGTGCCATGTTGGCATTTTTTTTCCATAACTTGAGTTGATTTATTTTGGAAAACCTTGTTACATTGTTTAATGCATCCAGCGGGGCATCACAACAAAATTAGGCATAATAATGTGTTCATTCCACCACTGTATGTATCAGTATCACTTGATATCGGGATCAGTAATTAAGAGTTGGACAATATCGGAATATCGGATATCGGTAAAAAAGCCATTATCGGACATCTGTAGTGGAAAGTTTCCGGTAAATTTCCGGAAATATTCCGGAAATTTACCACGGGAAGTTAAGCGCGGAAAGTTTGGAAATTCTGACTTTTTTTTGGATTATTCAAAGTTGGACACCGTCCATCTTATTGTGTAGAATAAGATGAGCAGCTTGTAAAACACTAATGCAATGCCACACACAGATATAAATAGTCAGCTAAACAATTTGAGTAGTCTTTAGAAATATGTTACTGATGGACAAATGAATAGAAATAGGCTAGATGAATAAATGAACAGTCAATCAGCATGCTAAATCAAACTATAAGCTACATTCTTGTATGACAACAGAATGGCTAGCAGAACAGAAGGCCTGCTGTAGTGTGTAGCATGCTGGGAATGACCTGTGCATGTGATGGAAGAATGCACTGCACATGTGATGGAGGAATGCACAGTGCAGGGTTGAAACTATACTCAATTTGCATGAAATCAGGTTGTTTTAGCGAATTATCATGCTGCGAGATCTAGCATGTTGCATTCAATGTTTATTCCCATTCATTCCCATGGAAAGTTTCCAACTTTGAATATTCCCGGAATTTTGCAACCCTAATTGAGACTACAAATTACAACAAATTTACATTGTCAAAGTCCAGCATTTCATGGTACAGCATGGGCCTGATCTACTAAGATCCAAATACCAGGCGCTAAACAGCGTGTGCAGTCTATATTGTGTGTACTATTAGTAGGTGTGTTGCATGTTCACTGGGTGTACTATTCAAAAGTGGTGCACACCGCCTTATTTAAATGAGGATTTTGCGTGTACTCTACAGGGCATCACCACGGAGACACTTTGCACACGTTTAGTAGATCAGCTTTGGGTGTACTATCAAGTTTGCCCGTGTTTTAGTACACGCAAACATTAAAAAAAAATCAGGCTCTATGTAGTATTTCACAAAGGTGAGTACACCTCTCCCAGTTGAGCAACAATTGTATCACAGGGGACAATACTTTAGAAGTCTTTATAGTTGCATGAGCTTCAACAGGCCCATGACTTGATGGGACTGCTCAAGATAAGAATGAAGATGGTCGGCTCATGAGCCCTCACACAACCTGCTCGACATAAAACTGTTGTCCTTCTGAGCCTAAACTCAAAGGTTATATCAATGACTATCTTCACGTATTACAATCAAATCCATTTGTAAGGGCAATGAGAAAGAAAGCACCCCTGTTGGGGAATACCTTTTAATCCATTTTGTGCCATTTTTAGGTGGGCCAAAATGGCTTAGTCTGTGTAGGGATTAACCAAACTATTTAAAGTTATTAAGTGGAATGGGGCCAGTAATGAACCAAGACAACATGTATCTGTTGTTCGTTCTGCTAAAACAATTATTGTTGCTTTACAAAAAGCATGCAAAGTGCAACATTTACCACATATGCAATATTCAGATTGAATTATAATACCACTCCATTTTATGAGAGCCACTCTGACCCTGTTTTAATGAGGGCACCATTTCCGCACATGTCTACTTATTGGGCAGGCTGAACAATGAGGTGGGATCAAGGTTTGCCAGCAATTAGCATCTTATTTAAACAGTTTCATTGTAGAGTAATAGTTACATTTTTGTGAAGTGTTAGATCATGGTGACTGTCAGAATAATGGTATGTAAGTTATCACAAAACTTTCTGTTTCCATGAGTTCCCGGCGAGAGGACAAAAGCTGTCTTTGATCTTACCGAGCAAAAGGCTTGTAAAACTCCACTGTGTACGATGGGAAGCGACATGAAGGTGTCGGTTTCTTTGATCTATTGTGATCCACAGGAAGATATTCATTCAAGTGCTGGCTGTCCAAAGTCAGGGTCCAGGGTGGACCGCTCGCCTGTGCATCGGTTGGGGACATCTCTGCGCTGCTGACCTGTCTCCGCTCGGGATGGTCTCCTGCTGACCACACTATGGACTGGACTCTCACTATTATGTTGGATCCACTATGGACTGGACTCTCACTATTATGCTAGATCCACTATGGACTGGACTCTCACACTATTATGTTAGATCCACTATGGACTGGACTCTCACTATTATGTTAGATCCACTATGGACTGGACTCTCACACTATTATGTTAGATCCACTATGGACTGGACTCTCACTATTATGTTAGATCCACTATGGACTGGACTCTCACACTATTATGTTAGATCCACTATGGACTGGACTCTCACACTATTATGTTAGATCCACTATGGACTGGACTCTCACTATTATGTTAGATCCACTATGGACTGGACTCTTACACTATTATGTTAGATCCACTATGGACTGGACTCTCACTATTATGTTAGATCCACTATGGACTGGACTCTCACACTATTATGTTAGATCCACTATGGACTGGACTCTCACTATTATGTTAGATCCACTATGGACTGGACTCTCACTATTATGTTAGATCCACTATGGACTGGACTCTCACTGTTATGTTAGATCCACTATGGACTGGACTCTCACTATTATGTTAGATCCACTATGGACTGGACTCTCACTATTATGTTAGATCCACTATGGACTGGACTCTCACTGTTATGTTAGATCCACTATGGACTGGGCTCTCACTGTTATGTTAGATCCACTATGGACTGGACTCTCACAATATTATGCTAGATCCACTTGACGTCCATTGCACCAGTCGCCCTAGGGGGGGGTGGGGGGGTCCCCACATCTGCGGTCCTCTCCAAGGTTTCTCATTGTCCCAGTGGGTTGAGTTTTCCCTTGCCCTGATGTGGGCTCTGAACCGAGGAGGATGTCGTTGTGGCTTGTGCAGCCCTTTGAGACACTTGTGATTTAGGGCTATGTAAGTCAACATTGATTGACATTGATTGATGATCTTGTCTTGACCCGAGATCTACAAAGCGGATAGGAAGCAGGACCTGACGCAAGCTCCAGGCATCTTTTCTCTGAACTGTTTTGTGACCGAGGGCAACAGCTGTTTACGACCCCCTCTCCCCTTAGAAACAGCTGTTGCCATGTAACCAGGGAAAGTCCAAATAAAAGAGGACACGTGCAATCCTTTCGTCAGAGCGTGGGACGACACTGTACAAGAGTACAGGCGTACGCGCTCTCCTCATTGAGCTACATCGAATCCTGTCTCTGTTTAATTCCTTGCTTCTTGTCTGTTTAATAGATGTCATCGGTGTTTAAACCTGACAGTGACTGTTTTAAAAAGCTGTAAGATGTATTCACCTCTCACTTGGAAGAAACACAGGGACTAGTCACATTTTTCTTTTTTAGGTACCCTAGCCTGTCCAATGACTAAATGCAAACACAATTTGCAAACGTATTTGTTTTCTGTTATGGCAAGAAAAATAAAACTTCTGAATGAAAGCACACAAAAAGGCCTGTTGGATGTCTCAGAGCAAAAGTCGGGTGGCTAGTATAACATATGGAAGACTGGGAATTAAGTGAGTCATTTGTATTTGCTGATTGCTTTCATTAGAGAAACACAAGTTAATTTAAGAGACTCCGTAATGGTGGAATTCAAACTTTTAAATGAAGTGTTCACGGGTGTGTGCTTCCAGAGACACAGGGAAAGCTCTGGGTCAGACAGAAGCGAGAGTGATGAGACCAGGGGCCGTACTTATCAAGCTTCTTAGAGTGCCATTTTACACTTAAGTCCTGAGACTTTGCGAAATTTAGTCCTACTCTCAAACTTAAGAATAAAAGCTTGTTATCAACGTTCTTAAGTCTAAGAATCACTCCTACTCTCCACGATATTTAAGAGACCTTCAGAGGTGTCTGAGTTGGTTAGGAGTTGCCAGCAGGGGATGGCACTGAGGCGAGAGAGACGTGCGCGAACGTTCAGGGAACGGAACAATGTTTGTTTTTTTTGATGACGAGCAGCTGATCAAACGGTATCGTTTAGACAGAGCGGATATTATTTTTGTCACAGATTTAATACTTTTCGATTCCTTGTTGATTTCTGCATGTGTCTGCAGTGGGCTAGTATATATAGAGCCACCCACACCAGTTTCAAATTAGTTGCCTAATTAATGAATTGGAAAGAAAATGTTATGACAGTAGCGTATGTGTGTGGCCGTGAGGTGAGTGACGTCAGTGAGTGTGTGGGCGAGAGAAGAGAGGGAGCGGTAGCGTGAGTGCCGGCGGGGACTAGTTTGTTTTGTATTATTTTGTAGTTTATTGTCAAAATATACACTCCCATTGTCCACTTAAATATTTCCAAGATATTTCTTTATTCTTAGACAACGGATTCCCTTCCGTGATTGGTCATTTCTATGGACAAAGAAATGACGTCACCTAAAATTGCGTTTACGGCACATAGTAATGTCGTAATTCAGCTCTGAGTGTGACACTTAAGATTCAGTCCTACACTTCGCTGAAAGTGTGAGTAAGACGCTTGATAACTAACTTTTAAGTGCAGCTTTCAGCCAAGAATTTATTTACTCTTAAGTCAACTCTTAGCAGACTTCTTAGGAGTAATTCTAAGAAGCTTGATAAGTACGGCCCCAGATCCCCATCATCAGAACCTCTCTTTTTCGTAATAAGAAAAACTGGAAGTTGCACTGCAAAAAGTGAAATCTAAGTAAGATGAAATATGTCAAATAAGGGTGATATTTGCTTCTTTTCTGTCTGATAAAATAATTCTTCTCACTAAGCAGATTTGATGTTAGAGTGTTTTACTTGTTTTAAGGGTTTTGGTCCTAAATGATGTCAGTAAAATATTACAGCTTGTTGCTGAGATGTTATGACATATATTGAGTAAAACATGCTTGAAACTAGAATATCAACTGTTGTGTCATCAACACTCACAAGTATAAAACTACTTTTTTAAAGTCATCATTTCTAATTTCAAGTATGAAAAAAAAAAATCATGATTTTGACACAATTGTGTCTCATAATTAAAACAGATGACAGCCAAATGGACTTTGCTGTTTAATTTTCAATGAAACAATAGAAAATAGGTACTCATATAGTAGTACAGTTGGCACAGTACAGTAAACTGACAGTTCATATTTAAACATTTAACATGTCTTTTTAACAGAAAAGGTTCATGCACATTCAGATAAATTCTTCAAAATTAAAATAAAAAAAATTTGGGCCAGTATATATGCGCACTAATTGACTGAAAGAGCACGCACTTGGCGCGATGATGTCATGTTATCCATGGAAAAATGCATTTTTAGACAATATGGTTTGCCTGAGCGGCTAGGAGACCCCGAGAGTAACAAGCGCTTGCCTTGTTGCCTTTCCATTAAGAACAATAAATTAGTTTTAGTATAAGTTTGCTGGTGTCAAGAAATGTAATGCAGAGTGCATATCATTATGTCAAGATAATGGCACTAGCATTTACTTCATTTAAGAATATTTTTCAACATATTGAGCAAAAACGTCTCTTTTTTTTTCTACCAAGAAAAGTGCACTTGTTATTAGTGAGAATATACTTATTTTAAGGTAATTTGGGTTCATTGAGGTTAGCTAATTTTACTTGTTTTGGAAAGTCTTGACAAGCCAAATTTTCTTGTTCTATTGGCAGATAATTTTGCTTAGTTCAAGTAAAATACCCCTCATTTATGTATTTTTAGGGTCCGCCCTGTACCCTGTACAAAGGACTCCCTTAGGGAGTCCTTTGTACTGGTTACAAAGGAACCTATTGTTATTGTAAGGTTTTATTATTATTATTATTATTTCTTTCTTCTTCCGCACCGTTGCGCACTACTTTGCCCCCCTTAACATGCTTCAAAACTCACCAAATTTTTTACACACATACAAAAAGTGTGACAGAACAAGTTATTCAAAAACCAAACCCCAAAAAACAACACTAAACTGCCTGTAACTCCCACTAGGAAGGTCGTAGAGACATGAAACAATACCCTATAATGACAATGTGAACTCAGACACAACTTCCTCTAACTCCCAGTACGAATATCGTAGAGACACGAAACAAAAACCTCTATGTAGGTCTCACTCAGGACTACCACCGGACAAAAGTATTGGGACACCTAGGACTAGCACCTGCCAAAAAGCGGACCCGTCCAATGCTGCTTGCAGCTTTAATTTGATATGAATTCCAACCATAACCAAGCATGCATCACTATAGCTCTTGTCTCAAAGTAGGTGTACTCTCACGACCTGTCACATCACACCCTGACTTATTTGGAGTTGTTTGGTGTTTTCCCGTGTGTAGTGTTTTACTTCTTGTCTTGAAGTGAATTATATTTATATAGCACTTTTTTCTCTCTCTAGTGACTCAAAGCGGTATAGCTCGGTTGGTAAGAGTGGCCGTGCCAGCAACTTGAGGGTTCCAGGTTCGATCCCAGCTTCTGCCATCCTAGTCACTGCCGTCGTGTCCTTGGGCAAGACACTTTACCCACCTGCCCCCAGTGCCACCCACACTGCTTTAAATGGAACTTAGATATTGTGTTTCACTATGTAAAACACTTTGAGTCACTAGAGAAAAAGCGCTATATAAATATAATTCACGTTTTACGCTCCTATTTTGGTGTAGTAAAGCTGAGAGCAGTAAAATGACATGCCAGTCTAATATAAATTCAGCTTGATGTAAGATAATACTGTACTCAAAATATCCATCTCGCCTGAAAAGTTGATGGAAGCACCCAACATTAAAATCCCCTGCCCCATCCAGTCCATCTCAAAAAAAAGGTTAGTATCGACTTAACATCTATAAAAAGGAAGCCACTCTGTGTTCAATGATGGAAGCTTTTTTTTTTTTTAAATAGGACACTTAGCAGGCAGTGTTCCCTGGAAACATCAGCCAACTAAAGACCGCGGGGATGACGAGAAAAAGGAAAACCCGGCAGTTTTTGTCAGCGTATTCTATTGGGAGCCTCAGGTGAATGCTTAACAGTATATGTGCTTCATTTTACCAAGCCATCTTTTGTTTAGCACACTGTAGGCCAAAACACAGGCTAGTGGGAAAGACAAAAAGTATTGCGTGGAGAGAACATTAATATTGAGGTGTCTCTCACTGCAGGGAGAACAAACTTGGGGCTGGCCGTGTGATGGAGTGCTGCTGTGCAATCAGGCACATGCCCACTGAAATGAGATGTAATTAACAAGAATAATATTCTTTCTGTTCTCTGACTCTGAGCAGAAGAGTTTATGATATCAGCACAGTCCCAAACCGGCGACTTATTTTTGCATCGAAACCAGAATTGAGTCGCAGACAGAGAATCGTGATAACAGTCTTGCCTGCTTAATGAGTGCCGAGCGGCCGCAGTGTTATGACTTAAAGGCCTACTGAAATGAATTTTTTTTATTTAAACGGGGATAGCAGATCTATTCTATGTGTCATACTTGATCATTTCGCGATATTGCCATATTTTTGCTGAAAGGATTTAGTATAGAACAACGACGATAAAGATTGCAACTTTTGGTATCTGATAAAAAAAAGGCTTGCCCCTACCGGAAGTAGCGTGACGTAGTCAGTTGAACATATACGCAAAGTTCCCTATTGTTTACAATGATGGCCGCATGAAGTGAGAGAGATTCGGACCGAGAAAGCGACAATTTCCCCATTAATTTGAGCGAGGATGAAAGATTTGTGGATGAGTAAAGTGCAAGTGAAGGACTAGTGGGGAGTTGAAGCTATTCAGATAGGGAAGATGCTGTAAGAGCCGGGGGTGACCTGATATTCAGCTGGGAATGACTACAACAGTAAATAAACACAAGACATATATATACTCTATCAGCCACAACACAACCAGGCTTATATTTAATATGCCACAAATTAATCCTGCATAAAAACACCTGCGTGTTTGTTATGCTAGCTCCTAGCTCCTCTGCTAGCTCCTAGCTCCATAGAACACGCCAATACAATTCAAACACCTGATCAACACACACCATCACTCAGCCCAAAAGACCGTTTCCTTAACCCAAGGTTCATAAAGCTTATATATTTTTAAAAAGTTACGTACGTGACGCGCACATACGGTCAAGTTATCGAATGTTTAGCAGCCAAGGCTGCATACTCACGGTACCTGATATTCAGCTGGGAATGACTACAACAGTAAATAAACACAAGACATATATATACTCTATTAGCCACAACACAACCAGGCTTATATTTAATATGCCACAAATTAATCCTGCATAATAACACCTGCGTGTTTGTTATGCTAGCTCCTAGCTCCTCTGCTAGCTCCTAGCTCCATAGAACACGCCAATACAATTCAAACACCTGATCAACACACACAATCACTCAGCCCAAAAGACCGTTCACCTAACCCAAGGTTCATAAAGCTTATATATTTTTAAAAAGTTACGTACGTGACGCGCACGTAGGTACGGTATGTGTTATGCTAGCTCCTCTGCTAGCTCCTAGCTCCATAGAACACGCCAATACAATTCAAACACATGATCAACACACACAATCACTCAGCCCAAAAGACCGTTCACCTAATCCAAGGTTCATAAAGCTTATATATTTTTAAAAAGTTACGTACGTGACGCGCACGTAGGTACGGTACGTGTTATGCTAGCTCCTCTGCTAGCTCCTAGCTCCATAGAACACGCCAATACAATTCAAACACATGATCAACACACACAATCACTCAGCCCAAAAGACCGTTCACCTAACCCAAGGTTCATAAAGCTTATATATTTTAAAAAAGTTACGTACATACGCAAAAAAAAGCCAAAGCTGCATACTCACAGTAGCACGTCTGCGTCTTTGTCATCCAAATCAAAGTAATCCTGGTAAGAGTCTGTGTTGTCCCAGTTCTCTACAGGCGTCTGTGTATCCAAATCAAAAGTCCTCCTGGTTAGAGTCTCTGTTATCCGAGTTCTTCCATCTTGACTGCATCTTTCGGGAATGTAAACAAAGACGCGCCGGCTGTGTACTGTTGTGGCTGACTACGTTCGAAAAATACGTCCATTTCGCACCGACAACTTTCTTCTTTGCTTGCTTGGCTTCCTTCTCCATAATGCAATGAACATGATTGAAACAGATTCACGAACACAGATGTCCAGAATACTGTGGAATTATGAAATGAAAACAGAGCTTTTTCGTATCGACTTCAATGTGGAAGGCATACCCGTGTTCGCCGGGCTACGTCACGCGCATACGTCATCCTCAGAGGCGTTTCGAACCGGAAGTTTAGCGGCAAATTTAAAATGTCACTTTATAAGTTAACCCGGCCGTATTGGCATGTGTTATAATGTTAAGATTTCATCATTGATATATAAACTATCAGACTGCGTGGTCGGTAGTAGTGGCTTTCAGTAGGCCTTTAAAGACGCCAGCTTGAGTTCTACAGCCGCTGGCACTTACTGTATATATAGGGATGAAGTTTGATAAGAAATTATCAAGTTCGAGCCTATTATCAATCAATCAATCAATCAATGTTTATTTATATAGCCCTAAATCACAAGTGTCTCAAAGGGCTGTACAAGCCACAACGACATCCTCGGTACAGAGCCCACATACGGGCAAGGAAAACTCACCCCAGTGGGACGTCAATGTGGATGACTATGAGAAACCTTGGAGAGGACCGCATATGTGGGTAACCCCCCCTCTAGGGGAGACCGAAAGCAATAGATGTGGAGTGGGTCTGACATAATATTGTGAAAGTCCAACACATCAGCGAAAGTCCAGTCCATAGTGGGGCTAGCAGGAACCATCCCGAGTGGAGACGGGTCAGCAGCGTAGAGATGTCCCCATCTGACGGACAGGCTAGCGGTCCACCCCGGGTTGGGAGCAGAGTAGAAAAGAAAATAAAAGAAACGGCAGATCAACTGGTCTAAAAAGGGAGTCTATTTAAAGGCTAGAGTATACAAATGAGTTTTAAGATGAGACTTAAATGCTTCTACTGAGGTAGCATCTCTAACTTTTACCGGGAGGGCATTCCATAGTATTGGAGCCCCAATAGAAAACGCTCTATAGCCCGCAGACTTTTTTTGGGCTCTGGGAATCACTAATAAGCCGGAGTTCTTTGAAGGCAGATTTCTTGTCGGGACATATGGTACAATACAATCTGCAAGATAGGCAGGAGCTTGACCGTGTAGTATTTTATACGTAAGTAGTAAAACCTTAAAGTGGCATCTTAGGTGCACAGGAAGCCAGTGCAAGTGAGCCAGTATAGGCGTAATATGATCAAACTTTCTTGTTTTTGTCAAAAGTCTAGCAGCCGCATTTTGTACCAACTGTAATCTTTTAATGCTAGACATAGGGAGGCCCGAAAATAAAACGTTACAGTAATCGAGACGAGATGTAACGAACGCATGAATAATGATCTCAGCATCGCTGGTGGACAAAATGGGACGAATTTTAGCGATATTACGGAGATGAAAGAAGGCCGTTTTAGTAACACTCTTAATGTGTGACTCAAACGAGAGAGTTGGGTCGAAGATAATACCCAGATTCTTTACCAAGTCGCCTTGTTTAATTGTTTGGTTGTCAAATGTTAAGGTGGTATTATTAAATAGATGTCGGTGTCTAGCAGGACCGATAATCAGCATTTCCGTTTTCTTAGCGTTGAGTTGCAAAAAGTTAGCGGACATCCATTGTTTAATTTAATTAGGACACGCCTCCAGCTGACTACAATCCGGCGTGTTGGTCAGCTTTAGGGGCATGTAGAGTTGGGTGTCATCAGCATAACAGTGAAAGCCAACACCGTATTTGCGTATGATGTCACCTAGCGGCAGCATGTAAATACTAAAGAGTGCAGGGCCAAGAACCGAATCCTCTTATCGAACCGATTCCTTATCGATTCTCTTATGGAGTCCAGATAGATTGTTGTATATGGAAAAACACACAATATTTGGTTTAACAAATCACTTCACATTCTCTACTGCTCGCTACTATAGTATTACCATATCTGAGTTATTGTGCAGAAATGTGGGGAAATAATTACAAATGTGCGCTACATTCGTTAACCGTGTCACAAAAAAAATTTAATTAGACTGATACGTAATGTTGGATATAGAGAACATACAAACACTTTATTTATTGAGTCAAAAATATTAAAGTTCGATGATTTGGTAAAATTGCAAACAGCTAAAATGATGTGGAATTAAATGATGGAATGGATGAAGTAAAGAAGTTAAACATTGTACTGACATGATCCACTTTAAGAGGTTGTTCACATGAATAGTGCTTACAAAGTACAAAGAAGAAGAATTATGAGAAATACTTTCAACTAGGGCTGCAACTAACGATTCATTTGATGATCGATTAATCTGTCGATTATTACTTCGATTAATAATCGGATAAAAGAGACAAACTACGTTTCTATCCTATCCAGTATTTTATTGGGGAAAAAAAACAGCATACTGGCACCATACTTATTTTGATTATTGTTTCTCAGCTGTTTGTACATGTTGCAGTTCATAAATAAAGGTTTATTTAAAAAAAAAAAAAAACTCTGTGCATGCGCATAGATCCAACGAATCGATGACTAAATTAATCGGCAAGTATTTTAATAATCGATTTTAATCGATTAGTTGTTGCAGCCCTACTTTCAACCTTATTAAAAATAAGATATTCTTCATCTCAGTGTATTAATAATGACTGAATTAATTAATTACATATTACAAAACTGTTGTATATACTAATTCCCAGATATTTTATTATAAAAAGGTCAGTAAAGGATGCATATATTTGTATGAAGTGGGAAAGGAGTAGGATTAAATAAACTTTACTTCTTCCTACTCCTGTAAAGTGAAATTATATGAAACTGTGATTTATTATGATGTGGTCGGATCATATTTTGTTTAGTTATGTTCTGTTAGTTTTGGACTTCCTTAGTTGTTTTGTGCACTTCTGGGGTTTGTTTTAGTCACCATGGTTACTTATGATTTTCACCTGCCTTGTACGCGCACCTGTTGCTCATCAGAGACTATTTAAGCCTGCCTTTTCCGCTCACTCGTCGTGACTTCATTGTTTGCATTTGCAACAGTTACGTTGGCATTCTGCTTTTTGAGCTGATGATTCCTGTGCTAAGTTACCTTAGCTTCTAGTATTCCTGTGCTAAGTAAGTTTTTGCTTTAGCTTCTCGTGCGAACGGCACGCTTTCCTTTTGTTTCGTTCCTGTCTGTTGTAGTGTGTATGATTTATGAGAAATACATCATCTCCTACCTGCACGCTTTCGTCCGGAGCCGTCAGTTTTGCGTCCCAGGAACTAACCCAGCGTTTCTCAAAGTGTGGGGCGCGCCCCACTGGTGGGGAATAGAGACATGACAGGTGGGGCGCGAGGAACGGGAGGAAATTTCACTTAATTTTATTTTATTTTTTTATTATATTCTTAGATTATTTTTTTTTACTATGCTTTCATTTTCTATACACACCGTAAATCACTTTGTGATTCTGTCTGTGAAATCCGCTATATAAATAAATGTAAATTACTTATTTTTCCTGTAGGCTTTACATTTCTAGGTAGGAGCGAAAGTTTGACAGACAACAGTAACTAATGGGGGCGGGGCTAAGCGGAACAAACTTTTGCGCGGATGGGTAGCAGGCTAAGAGTGGCAGTGTCAAGCCTGCAACCCCGATTTGAAAAGCTGTGCAGTGCAAAACAGGCTCATTGCAGCCACTAATGCTGGAGTACTGTAAAACTCATGTTCACTTGCTCTATCTTGCCAAATGCATAGCTCCTCCTTTTTTTTTTTTGCAAAGATTGCAAAGTGGCACTTTTATTTGATTTATTATTGAACTTGATGCAAGTTATAACACTTTTATTTGATTTATTATTGAACTTGATGCAAGTTATAACACTTTTTTTGATTTATTATTGAACTTGATGCAAGTTATTTGAATTATTATTGAACTTGATGCAAGTTATACCACAGCTGCACAGTTATTTTATTTATTATTGAACTTGATGTTATTTTGTGTTATTGAGTTTGAATGTATACAACTTGATGTTACTTGATGTTCAATAAATTTGAAAATGTTAAGCTTGGCATTAGCGTTCTGTTGGGGCGATGGGGGCAGGTGGGGCTTGAAAACTCCCCCTTGTCCAAAGTGGGGGATGACAAAATAAGTTTGAGAACCACTGAACTAACCGCAGCACGCTGCACCCCACCGTGACAAATGACTGAGCTACATGACGTCATTTCTTGCGATGTCACACGGGGCATTTCTTGTCGGGACGGGAGTCGTTCCCAGCGATTCGAATAAAGAACCAACTCTTTTTCTTTACTATAATGGTCTCGATAACAAAAAGGGATTCGAGTCCGAGGACTCTGTTCTTTTCTTATCGAACAACCGGGAAAACCGGTTTCGAGCATCATCCCTACTTATATATCAAGAAAACATCCCGATACAACATTTCCCCAGCTGCGAACATACCTTTCAATGATGTCGGCGATGGCACAGGCAAACATCTGCAGGCCCTCCGGAAGCTGTAGAGCCACTGGAAACAGAACGATAGTCAAGCAAACAATAGCTATGTGCACATGGACACATTTAAACAGATTAAAAGCCTAACCGGGATTAAAATGCTTGCCATTCGGAATATTCTGACTCGATCGCACACATTTGGATCAAAATTTCATTCTAATCGAGACCTGTGGTTTATGTCGAAAGTCATTCGGATCTTCCGAAATTCGGATTACAATAATCCTGAGTGCACATGTCTTTGATGTCAGCCATACTTTGGTGGTCGAGCACCACCACTACTTTGGCTGTCCCCACCTTATCAACATGTACAGAAGTAGCATTAAATACCGTTGAGTTTATTGCTCTGAAGCGAGACCAGCAAAAACAAAAGTATGACCTGGAGTGTCATGTGTCGATGTAGCAATAAAAGAAGAGATTTAGTTTGTTTTATTCACGACATTACAGCTACTCCAAGTGCTAACTGCTAGCCTCAAACACATGCACGGAATGTCCTAACATGAAGACGTGCCGCAAACCGTACATAATCACAACAAACAGAGCACAGGACAGCTGCATTTTAAAAAGAGAGACACAAAAAAAGTAGTGAACAGTTAGAAAGAATTATATATAAATACTGTGGTATACTGGCTCACCTGCACTGGCTTCCTGTGCACTTAAGATGTGACTTTTAGGTTTTACTACTTAGGTATAAAATACTACACGGTCTATCTTGCTGATTGTATTGTACCATATGTCCCGGGAAGAAATCTGCCTTCAAAGAACTCCGGCTTATTAGTGATTCCCAGAGCCAAAAAAAAGTCTGCGGGCTATAGAGCGTTTTCTATTGGGGCTACAGTACTCTGGAATGTTCTAGCAGTAACAGTTAGAGATGCTACCTCAGTAGAAGCAGTTAAGTCCGAACTTAAAACTAATTTGTATACTCTAGCCTTTAAATAGACCCCCCTTTTAGACCAGTTGATCTACCGTTTCTTTTCTGCCTTGCCCCCCTTCTCCTTCCTGGAGGGGGGGGGGGGGGGGGCTCAGATTCAGCAACCACAGATGAGGCGCTAACTGTCTAAAGTCTGGACTCAGGGTGGACCACTCATCTGTGCATCAGTTGGGGACGTCTCTGCACTGCTGACCTGTCTCCACTTAAGATGATCTCCTGCTGGCCCCACTATGGACTGGACTCTCACTATTATGTTAGATCCACTATGGACTGGACTCTCACACTATTATGGTAGATCCACTATGGACTGGACTCTCACTATTATGTTAGATCCACTATGGACTGGACTCTCACTATTATGTTAGATCCACTATGGACTGGACTCTCACACTATTATGTTAGATCCACTATGGACTGGACTCTCACTATTATGCTATATTCACTATGGACTGGACTCTCACACTATTATGTTAGATCCACTATGGACTGGACTCTCACACTATTATGTTAGATCCACTATGGACTGGACTCTCACACTATTATGTTAGATCCACTATGGACTGGACTCTCAAACTATTATGTTAGATCCACTATGGACTGGACTCTCACACTATTATGTTAGATCCACTATGGACTGGACTCTCACTATTATGCTATATTCACTATGGACTGGACTCTCACACTATTATGTTAGATCCACTATGGACTGGACTCTCACTATTATGTTAGATCCACTATGGACTGGACTGTCACTATTATGCTATATTCACTATGGACTGGACTCTCACACTATTATGTTAGATCCACTATGGACTGGACTCTCACACTATTATGTTAGATCCACTATGGACTGGACTCTCACACTATTATGTTAGATCCACTATGGACTGGACTCTCACACTATTATGTTAGATCCACTATGGACTGGAACTCACGATTATGTTAGATCCACTATGGACTGGACTCTCACACAATTATGTTAGCTCCACTGTGGACTGGACTCTCACACTATTATGTTAGATCCACTATGGACTGGACTCTCACACTATTATGTTAGATCCACTATGGACTGGACTCTCACTATTATGCTATATTCACTATGGACTGGACTCTCACACTATTATGTTAGATCCACTATGGACTGGACTCTCACACTATTATGTTAGATCCACTATGGACTGGACTCTCACACCATTATGTTAGATCCACTATGGACTGGACTCTTACACTATGTTAGATCCACTATGGACTGCAAAACTGCTAATAGGTGCCATTTTACGGCCCTTATACACACACCATAGTAATACCGTATGTTGAAGCACATTAGATGTGACTATGGTAGCCGTAATGCTCCAACAATCCATCAAGCGGTGCGACTTCATTGCTAACCAAAGTCCTACTAAAACATTTTGACAGATTTTTGAGCGCCGTGTGTAATGTACTATATTCTCAATGGAACATTTGTTGTTTACTGGCGTCTTCTTGCAGTTTACACATATCTCTTATGTGTGACTGCCATCTACTTACACCATGTACCAAATAAAATAGCTTTGAGGTCGCTAAGCACAACCAGAATTATTCCGTACATTAGGTGCACCGGGTTATAAGGTGCACTGTCGAATTTTGAGAAAATAAAAAGGTTTTTAAGTGTTACCTTATAGTCCGAAAAATATGGTGCACATGGCTACTGATGTACTTGTGTTTGCAACCCATTATCAGACTAAATAGTAGGGTTGCACATGACCACATCGCCAATCTCAAGTACCATAAAAAACTGTAATCCAAATAATGTGTTGATTGTTTTACCTGTGTTCTATGCAGGCAGACAATTCTATGAATTCATGTTTCCCCAAGTGGGATACAATACTGTAAATGTGAGACCGCCAAACTATTCACAATCAAGTGTGCACCACTGGCAGGGAATATAATCTCAGGTCAATTCCCCCTCTGCCACTGCAGTGATATTGGTATATTTGAAAGAGTGATGGGAAGTATACAGTAGTGCAAACCAATCGCCACAGCTTCATCCCTCCATCTGCTGGGTTTTTTGGTGTGTTTCTGCACACCATGCCTGCTAGTAAAGACACTGCTCCACTTGTTATTTATCTGTGCAATCATAACCACTCACTTTTGCTATCATACATGTGGGCAGGATGTGAAAGTCATTCTCTTGCAGAGATTGGCCACACTGTTGCTGTTTTTGTTTGGTTGACAAGCACCAAAGCAGGTAATAAATATGAATAAATATGGATGAAGTGATTAGTTTTATGACAGGCAGACAAACTAAAGATTTAATAAAGGTGGAAAGCTAATATGCTTGTCATCATTTGCAACCTGAACGCTTTATGAAGTGCAACACGTTCTGTGTGTGTACTCGTTTAAGGAAGGATTACACAAATGATGACTAAGTGCAAAGTCGGCAAGATTGTTTCCATGTCGATGGAGGGGTCAGAGCCACTACCTCTAAAAAGCAGCTGTCACCTTTAAAAAGTACTTTGAGCAGGTTGTGGTTTGGAAACATTTTAATAAAAGTGATCATGGAGCGCTCAGTGTCAAGTAGCATTGCAGGGGGAGTGGAAATTAAAATTGGAAACATTAAACCTAATTTAATTACAGTAAAAGCTTTAAAGTCAGATTCTGTACTTCATCGAACATTTACATGTACATTAAGCAATTTCCTTTTACTAATATATATATATATATATATATATATATATATATATATATATATATATATATATATAGTACAGGCCAAAAGTTTGGACACACCTTCTCATTTCAATGCGTTTTCTTTATTTTCATGACTATTTACATTGCAGATTGTCGACGAAGGCATCAAAACTATGACACCTGTGAAGTCAAAACCATTTTAGGTGACAACCTCTT